>NC_045139.1:19280391-19420391 GCF_008831285.2 Nymphaea colorata
ATCTTCAATGATTTTTGATTCCTTTGCCAAGAAGATGGATATAAATATTAGAATCATGGATTGGATATTCAATGTTGGAAAAACTATCTTTGATGCTACCCAATCAAAGATTTGTGTTGAATATTTCATATAATAATTGTACATGGAAAACTAAAATCCTTCTCATTGGGGCAAAGATCATTTTCATTACCTTTGACCTTTCAACTTGTTTATTGGGATGCTTAGGAGATCGCCCACATGATGATGAAAAGTGGATTGTTGATCATGATCATAGACATAAATCAAAACGCAAGTACAACATCAAATAGGATCATATTAGACCTGTGATCTAGACTCTACTTGCAAACACCTAAAGCCGGACGGATCAGACCTCTGGTTCGGACTCTGAATTACAACATCTATACCGGATCAGATGAGACCCCTGGTCCAAATTCAACATCTTAATTAAATCATACTCATTCTCTAATCCAAATCATAAGTCCCAAATCAAAATCCAACACCTAAGACGGATCAGATTAGACCTCTGATCCAAATTCCCAATATGACGTTGTGTATCGTTGGTATGATATTCTTTCTCATCCAATAAATGTTGGAGTATGATTGGCGGTTCGGGATGTTGATTGTGGGCGATGTTAGAAAAAGAGATGTATACTATATGAACAATGGATGATATTCAACTAGTCTTTGGACAATGTTTTCAAGAAGAGTGATATGAATGTTTGAATCAAAGATTGGGATATTCCAACCATGGAAAATTATCTTTGATGTCGCCCATTCCAAGATTTGTATTGAATATTTCATACGTTATAATTGTACATGGAAATTTGAAATCTTTATCCATTGGACAAAGATCATTATCATTACTCTTGTCCTTCAACTTGTTTATTGGGATGTTTAGGAGATCACCACATGATGTCGAAAAGTGGATCGTAGATCCCGATCCTACACTTAAATGCAAATCCAAGTACAACACTTGAATATGATCACGTTAGACTTGTGATCTACACTCTTGTTGCAAAATCCAAATCGAACACAGTCCAGACTCAAGATATGAATCAGGTTAAGCGTTTTATTCAAGTCATTGGTCCCAAACCAAAACCCAACAAGCCGAATCGATCAGACTTTTGATTCAAACCGAGATTTTAAATCCGAGTGCAACACCTTGTCCGGGTCAGGTCAGACCTCTGATCCTAATTCCCATATGGCATCTTGTATCATTTGTATTGTATTCTTTCTCATCGAGTAAATGTTGGACGTATGATTGACGATTCGAGAAGTTGATTGTGGACTATTTTTGAAAAAGTGATGTATACTTTATGAACAGTTTGTGATCTTCAATGATTTTTTGGATTCCTTTGCCAAGAAGATGGATATAAATATTAGAATCATGGATTGGGATATTTCAATGTTGGAAAACTATCTTTGATGCTACCCAATCAAAGATTTTGTGTTGAATATTTCATATGTAATAATTGTACATGGAAAACTAAAATCCTTCTCATTGGGGCAAAGATCATTTTCATTACCTTTGACCTTTCAACTTGTTTATTGAGATGCTTAGGAGATCGCCCACATAATGATGAAAAGTGGATTGTTGATCATGATCATAGACATAAATCAAAACGCAAGTACAACATCAAAATAGGATCATATTGGACCTGTGATCTAGACTTCTACTTGCAACACCTAAAGTCGGAGGATCAGACCTCTGGTTCGGACTCTGAATTACAACATCTATACCGGATAAGATGAGGCCCCTGGTCCAAATTCAACATCTTAATTAAATCATACTCATTCTCTAATCCAAATCATAAGTTCCAAATCAAAATCCAACACCTAAGACGGATCAGATTAGACCTCTGATTCAAATCGACATTTTATATCCGAGTTCAACAGCTTATCAGGATCAGATCAGACCTCTGATCCAAAATTTCCAATATGAACGTTGTGTATCGTTAGTATGATATTCTTTCTCATCCAATAAATGTTGGATGTATGATTGGCGGTTAGGGATGTTGATTGTGGGCGATGTTAGAAATAGAGATGTATACTATATGACAATGGATGATATTCAACTAGTCTTTGGACAATGTTTTCAAGAAGAGTGATATGAATGTTTGAATCAAAGATTGGGATATTCCAACCATGGAATATTTCATTCGATGTCGCCCATTCCAAGATTTTGTATTGAATATTTCATACGTTATAATTGTACATGGAAATTTGAAATCTTTATGCCATTGGACAAAGATCATTATCATTACTCTTGTCCTTTCAACTTGTTTATTGGGATGTTTAGGAGACCACCCACATGATGTTGAAAAGTGGATCGTAGATCCCGATCCTACACTTAAATGCAAATCCAAGTACAACACTTGAATATGATCACGTTAGACTTGTGATCTACACTCTTGTTGCAAAATCCAAATCGAACACAATCCTAACTCAAGATATGAATCAGGTTAAGCGTTTATTCAAGTCATTGATCCCAAACCAAAACCCAACACTCAAGCCGAATCGGATTAGACTTTTGATTCAAACCGAGATTTTAAATCCGAGTGCAACACCTTGTCCGGGTCAGGTCAGACCTCTGATCCTAATTCTCATATGGCATCTTGTATCATTTGTATTGTATTCTTTCTCATCGAGTAAATGTTGGACGTATGATGGACGATTCGAGAAGTTGATTGTGGACTATTTTTGAAAAAGTGCTGTATACTTTATGAACAGTTTGTGATCTTCAATGATTTTTGGATTCATTTGCCAAGAAGATGGATATAAATATTATAATCATGGATTGGGATATTTCAATGTTGGAAAACTATCTTTGATGCTACCCAATCAAAGATTTTGTGTTGAATATTTCATATGTAATAATTGTACATGGAAAACTAAAATCCTTCTCATTGGGGCAAAGATCATTTTCATTACCTTTGACCTTTCAACTGTTTATTGGGATGCTTAGGAGATCGCCCACATGATGATGAAAAGTGGATTGTTGATCATGATCATAGACGTAAATCAAAACGCAAGTACAACATCAAAATAGGATCATATTAGACCTGTGATCTAGACTCTACTTGCAAACACCTAAAGCCGGACGGATCAGACCTCTGGTTCGGACTCTGAATTACAACATCTATACCGGATCAGATGAGATCCCTGGTCCAAATTCAACATCTTAATTAAATCATACTCATTCTCTAATCCAAATCATAAGTCCCAAATCAAAATCCAACACCTAAGATGGATCAGATTAGACCTCTGATCCAAATTCCCAATATGACGTTGTGTATCGTTGGTATGATATTTTTTCTCATCCAATAAACGTTGGATGTATGATTGGTGGTTCGGGATGTTGATTGTGGGCGATGTTAGAAAAAGAGATGTATACTATATGAACAATGGATGATATTCAACTAGTCTTTGGACAATGTTTTCAAGAAGAGTGATCTGAATGTTTGAATCAAAGATTGAGATATTCCAACCATGGAAAATTATCTTTGATGTCTCCCATTCCAAGATTTTGTATTGAATATTTCATACGTTATAATTGTACATGGAAATTTGAAATCTTTATCCATTGGACAAAGATCATTATCATTACTCTTGTCCTCTCAACATGATTATTGGGATGTTTAGGAGATCAAACCCATGATGTCGAAAAGTGGATCGTAGATCTCGATCCTATACTTAAATGCAAATCCAAGTACAACACTTGAATATGATCACGTTAGACTTGTGATCTACACTCTTGTTGCAAAATCCAAATCGAACACAGTCCAGACTCAAGATATGAATCAGGTTAAGCGTTTTATTCAAGTCATTGGTCCCAAACCAAAACCCAACACTCAAGCCGAATCGGATTAGACTTTTGATTCAAACCGAGATTTTAAATCCGAGTGCAACACCTTGTCCGGGTCAGGTCAGACCTCTGATCCTAATTCCCATATGGCATCTTGTATCATTTGTATTGTATTCTTTCTCATCGAGTAAATGTTGGACGTATGATTGACGATTCGAGAAGTTGATTGTGGACTATTTTTGAAAAAGTGATGTATACTTTATGAACAGTTTGTGATCTTCAATGATTTTTTGGATTCCTTTGCCAAGAAGATGGATATAAATATTAGAATCATGGATTGGGATATTTCAATGTTGGAAACTATCTTTGATGCTACCCAATCAAAGATTTTGTGTTGAATATTTCATATGTAATAATTGTACATGGAAAACTGAAATCCTTCTCATTGGGGCAAAGATCATTTTCATTACCTTTGACCTTTCAACTTGTTTATTGGGATGCTTAGGAGATTGCCCACATGATGATGAAAAGTGGATTGTTGATCATGATCATAGACATAAATCAAAACGCAAGTACAACATCAAATAGGATCATGTTAGACCTGTGATCTAGACTTCTACTTGCAAACACCTAAAGCCGGACGGATCAGACCTCTGGTTCGGACTCTGAATTACAACATCTATACCGGATCAGATGAGACCCCTGGTCCAAATTCAACATCTTAATTAAATCATACTCATTTTCTAATCCAAATCATAAGTCCCAAATCAAAATCCAACACCTAAGACGGATCAGATTAGAACTCTGATTCAAATCGACATTTTATATCCGAGTTCAACAGCCTATCAGGATCAGATCAGACCTCTGATCCAAATTCCCAATATGACGTTGTGTATCGTTGGTATGATATTCTTTCTCATCCAATAAATGTTGGATGTATGATTGGCGGTTCGGGATGTTGATTGTGGACGATGTTAAAAACAGAGATGTATACTATATGAACAATGGATGATATTCAACTATTCTTTGGACAATGTTTTCAAGAAGAGTGATATGAATGTTTGAATCAAAGATTGGGATATTCCAACCATGGAAAATTATATTCGATGTCGCCCATTCCAAGATTTTGTATTGAATATTTCGTACGTTATAATTGTACATGGAAATTTGAAATCTTTATCCATTGGACAAAGATCATTATCATTACTCTTGTCCTCTCAACTTGTTTACTGGGATGTTTAGGAGATCACCCACATGATGTCGAAAAGTGGATCGTAGATCCCGATCCTACACTTAAATGCAAATCCAAGTACAACACTTGAATATGATCACGTTAGACTTGTGATCTACACTCTTGTTGCGAAATCCAAATCGAACACAGTCCAGACTCAAGATATGAATCAGGTTAAGCGTTTTATTCAAGTCATTGATCCCAAACCAAAACCCAACACTCAAGCCGAATCGGATTAGACTTTTGATTCAAACCGAGATTTTAAATCCGAGTGCAACACCTAGTCCGGGTCAGGTCAGACCTCTGATCCTAATTCCCATATGGCATCTTGTATCATTTGTATTGTATTCTTTCTCATCGAGTAAATGTTGGACGTATGATTGACGATTCGAGAAGTTGATTGTGGACTATTTTTGAAAAAGTGATGTATACTTTATGAACAGTTTGTGATCTTCAATGATTTTTTGGATTCCTTTGCCAAGAAGATGGATATAAATATTAGAATCATGGATTGGGATATTTCAATGTTGGAAAACTATCTTTGATGCTACCCAATCAAAGATTTTGTGTTGAATATTTCATATGTAATAATTGTACATGGAAAACTAAAATCCTTCTCATTGGGGCAAAGATCATTTTCATTACCTTTGACCTTTCAACTTGTTTATTGGGATGCTTAGGAGATTGCCCACATGATGATGAAAAGTGGATTGTTGATCATGATCATAGACATAAATCAAAACGCAAGTACAACATCAAAATAGGATCATATTAGACCTGTGATCTAGACTTCTACTTGCAAACACCTAAAACCGGACGGATCAGACCTCTGGTTCGGACTCTGAATTACAACATCAATACCGGATCAGATGAGACCCCTGGTCCAAATTCAACATCTTAATTAAATCATACTCATTTTCTAATCCAAATCATAAGTCCCAAATCAAAATCCAACACCTAAGACGGATCAGATTAGAACTCTGATTCAAATCGACATTTTATATCCGAGTTCAACAGCCTATCAGGATCAGATCAGACCTCTTATCCAAATTCCCAATATGACGTTGTGTATCGTTGGTATGATATTCTTTCTCATCCAATAAATGTTGGATGTATGATTGGCGGTTCGGGATGTTGATTGTGGACGATGTTAAAAACAGAGATGTATACTATATGAACAATGGATGATATTCAACTATTCTTTGGACAATGTTTTCAAGAAGAGTGATATGAATGTTTGAATCAAAGATTGGGATATTCCAACCATGGAAAATTATATTCGATGTCGCCCATTCCAAGATTTTGTATTGAATATTTCGTACGTTATAATTGTACATGGAAATTTGAAATCTTTATCCATTGGACAAAGATCATTATCATTACTCTTGTCCTCTCAACTTGTTTACTGGGATGTTTAGGAGATCACCCACATGATGTCGAAAAGTGGATCGTACATCCCGATCCTACACTTAAATGCAAATCCAAGTACAACACTTGAATATGATCACGTTAGACTTGTGATCTACACTCTTGTTGCGAAATCCAAATCGAACACAGTCCAGACTCAAGATATGAATCAGGTTAAGCGTTTTATTCAAGTCATTGATCCCA
Organism: Nymphaea colorata; assembly: GCF_008831285.2. Taxonomy (NCBI): domain Eukaryota; kingdom Viridiplantae; phylum Streptophyta; class Magnoliopsida; order Nymphaeales; family Nymphaeaceae; genus Nymphaea; species Nymphaea colorata. The sequence continues at coordinate 19,287,039 of NC_045139.1, forward strand.
AACCAAAACCCAACACTCAAGCCGAATCGGATTAGACTTCTGATTCAAACCGAGATTTTAAATCCGAGTGCAACACGTAGTCCGGGTCAGGTCAGACCTCTGATCCTAATTCCCATATGGCATCTTGTATCATTTGTATTGTATTCTTTCTCATCGAGTAAATGTTGGACGTATGATTGACGATTCGAGAAGTTGATTGTGGACTATTTTTGAAAAAGTGATGTATACTTTATGAACAGTTTGTGATCTTCAATGATTTTTTGGATTCCTTTGCCAAGAAGATGGATATAAATATTAGAATCATGGATTGTGATATTTCAATGTTGGAAAACTATCTTTGATGCTACCCAATCAAAGATTTTGTGTTGAATATTTCATATGTAATAATTGTACATGGAAAACTAAAATCCTTCTCATTGGGGCAAAGATCATTTTCATTACCTTTGACCTTTCAACTTGTTTATTGGGATGCTTAGGAGATCGCCCACATAATGATGAAAAGTGGATTGTTGATCATGATCATAGACATAAATCAAAACGCAAGTACAACATCAAAATAGGATCATATTAGACCTGTGATCTAGACTTCTACTTGCAAACACCTAAAACCGGACGGATCAGACCTCTGGTTCGGACTCTGAATTACAACATCAATACCGGATCAGATGAGACCCCTGGTCCAAATTCAACATCTTAATTAAATCATACTCATTTTCTAATCCAAATCATAAGTCCCAAATCAAAATCCAACACCTAAGACGGATCAGATTAGAACTCTGATTCAAATCGACATTTTATATCCGAGTTCAACAGCCTATCAGGATCAGATCAGACCTCTTATCCAAATTCCCAATATGACGTTGTGTATCGTTGGTATGATATTCTTTCTCATCCAATAAATGTTGGATGTATGATTGGCGGTTCGGGATGTTGATTGTGGACGATGTTAAAAACAGAGATGTATACTATATGAACAATGGATGATATTCAACTATTCTTTGGACAATGTTTTCAAGAAGAGTGATATGAATGTTTGAATCAAAGATTGGGATATTCCAACCATGGAAAATTATATTCGATGTCGCCCATTCCAAGATTTTGTATTGAATATTTCGTACGTTATAATTGTACATGGAAATTTGAAATCTTTATCCATTGGACAAAGATCATTATCATTACTCTTGTCCTTTCAACTTGTTTATTGGGATGTTTAGGAGATCACCCACATGATGTCGAAAAGTGGATCGTAGATCCCGATCCTACACTTAAATGCAAATCCAAGTACAACACTTGAATATGATCACGTTAGACTTGTGATCTACACTCTTGTTGCGAAATCCAAATCGAACACAGTCCTGACTCAAGATATGAATCAGGTTAAGCGTTTTATTCAAGTCATTGGTCCCAAACCATAACCCAACACTCAAGCCGAATCGTATCAGACTTTTGATTCAAACCGAGATTTTAAATCCGAGTGCAACACCTTGTCCGGGTCAGGTCAGACCTCTGATCCTAATTCCCATATGGCATCTTGTATCATTTGTATTGTATTCTTTCTCATCGAGTAATCGTTGGACGTATGATTGACGATTCGAGAAGTTGATTGTGGACTATTTTTGAAAAAGTGATGTATACTTTATGAACAGTTTGTGATCTTCAATGATTTTTTGGATTCCTTTGCCAAGAAGATGGATATAAATATTAGAATCATGGATTGGGATATTTCAATGTTGGAAAACTATCTTTGATGCTACCCAATCAAAGATTTTGTGTTGAATATTTCATATATAATAATTGTACATGGAAAACTAAAATCCTTCTCATTGGGGCAAAGATCATTTTCATTACCTTTGACCTTTCAACTTGTTTATTGAGATGCTTAGGAGATCGCCCACATAATGATGAAAAGTGGATTGTTGATCATGATCATAGACATAAATCAAAACGCAAGTACAACATCAAAATAGGATCATATTAGACCTGTGATCTAGACTTCTACTTGCAAACACCTAAAGCCGGACGGATCAGACCTCTGGTTCGGACTCTGAATTACAACATCTATACCGGATAAGATGAGGCCCCTGGTCCAAATTCAACATCTTAATTAAATCATACTCATTCTCTAATCCAAATCATAAGTCCCAAATCAAAATCCAACACCTAAGACGGATCAGATTAGTCCTCTGATTCAAATCGACATTTTATATCCGAGTTCAACAGCTTATCAGGATCAGATCAGACCTCTGATCCAAATTTCCAATATGACGTTGTGTATCGTTGGTATGATATTCTTTCTCATCTAATAAATGTTGGATGTATGATTGGCGGTTAGGGATGTTGATTGTGGGCGATGTTAGAAAAAGAGATGTATACTATATGAACAATGGATGATATTCAACTAGTCTTTGGACAATGTTTTCAAGAAGAGTGATATGAATGTTTGAATCAAAGATTGGGATATTCCAACCATGGAATATTATCTTCGATGTCGCCCATTCCAAGATTTTGTATTGAATATTTCATACGTTATAATTGTACATGGAAATTTGAAATCTTTATCCATTGGACAAAGATCATTATCATTACTCTTGTCCTTTCAACTTGTTTATTGGGATGTTTAGGAGATCACCCACATGATGTCGGAAAGTGGATCGTAGATCCCGATCCTACACTTAAATGCAAATCCAAGTACAACAAAATATGATCACGTTAGACTTGTGATCTACACTCTTGTTGCGAAATCCAAATCGAACACAGTCCAGACTCAAGATATGAATCAGGTTAAGCGTTTTATTCAAGTCATTGGTCCCAAACCAAAACCCAACACTCAAGCCGAATCGTATCAGACTTTTGATTCAAACCGAGATTTTAAATCCGAGTGCAACACCTTGTCCGGGTCAGGTCAGACCTCTGATCCTAATTCCCATATGGCATCTTGTATCATTTGTATTGTATTCTTTCTCATCGAGTAATCGTTGGACGTATGATTGACGATTCGAGAAGTTGATTGTGGACTATTTTTGAAAAAGTGATGTATACTTTATGAACAGTTTGTGATCTTCAATGATTTTCTGGATTCCTTTGCCAAGAAGATGGATATAAATATTATAATCATGTTTTGGGATATTTCAATGTTGGAAAACTATCTTTGATGCTAGCCAATCAAAGATTTTGTGTTGAATATTTCATATGTAATAATTGTACATGGAAAACTAAAATCCTTCTCATTGGGGCAAAGATCATTTTCATTACCTTTGACCTTTCAACTTGTTTATTGAGATGCTTAGGAGATCGCCCACATGATGATGAAAAGTGGATTGTTGATCATGATCATAGACATAAATCAAAACGCAAGTACAACATCAAAATAGGATCATATTAGACCTGTGATCTGGACTCTACTTGCAAACACCTAAAGTCGGACCGATCAGACCTCTGGTTCGGACTCTGAATTACAACATCTATATCGGCTCAGATGAGATCCCTGGTCCAAATTCAACATCTTAATTAAATCATACTCATTCTCTAATCCAAATCATAAGTCCCAAATCAAAATCCAACACCTAAGACGGATCAGATTAGACCTCTGATCCAAATTCCCAATATGACGTTGTGTATCGTTGGTATGATATTCTTTCTCTTCCAATAAACGTTGGATGTATGATTGGCGGTTCGGGATATTGATTGTGGGCGATGTTAGAAAAAGAGATGTATACTATATGAACAATGGATGATATTCAACTAGTCTTTGGACAATGTTTTGAAGAAGAGTGATATGAATGTTTGAATCAAAGATTGGGATATTCCAACCATGGAAAATTATCTTTGATGTCGCCCATTCCAAGATTTTGTATTGAATATTTCGTACGTTATAATTGTACATGGAAATTTGAAATCTTTATCCATTGGACAAAGATCATTATCATTACTCTTGTCCTCTCAACTTGTTTACTGGGATGTTTAGGAGATCACCCACATGATGTCGAAAAGTGGATCGTAGATCCCGATCCTACACTTAAATGCAAATCCAAGTACAACACTTGAATATGATCACGTTAGACTTGTGATCTACACTCTTGTTGCGAAATCCAAATCGAACACAGTCCAGACTCAAGATATGAATCAGGTTAAGCGTTTTATTCAAGTCATTGATCCCAAACCAAAACCCAACACTCAAGCCGAATCGGATTAGACTTTTGATTCAAACCGAGATTTTAAATCCGAGTGCAACACCTAGTCCGGGTCAGGTCAGACCTCTGATCCTAATTCCCATATGGCATCTTGTATCATTTGTATTGTATTCTTTCTCATCGAGTAAATGTTGGACGTATGATTGACGATTCGAGAAGTTGATTGTGGACTATTTTTGAAAAAGTGATGTATACTTTATGAACAGTTTGTGATCTTCAATGATTTTTTGGATTCCTTTGCCAAGAAGATGGATATAAATATTAGAATCATGGATTGGGATATTTCAATGTTGGAAAACTATCTTTGATGCTACCCAATCAAAGATTTTGTGTTGAATATTTCATATGTAATAATTGTACATGGAAAACTAAAATCCTTCTCATTGGGGGCAAAGATCATTTTCATTACCTTTGACCTTTTCAACTTGTTTATTGGGATGCTTAGGAGATCGCCCACATGATGATGAAAAGTGGATTGTTGATCATGATCATAGACATAAATCAAAACGCAAGTACAACATCAAAATAGGATCATATTAGACCTGTGATCTAGACTGTACTTGCAAACACCTAAAGCCGGATGGATCAGACCTCTGGTTCGGACTCTGAATTACAACATCTATATCGGATCAAATGAGACCCCTGGTCCAAATTCAACATCTTAATTAAATCATACTCATTCTCTAATGCAAATCATATGTCCCAAATCAAAATCCAACACCTAAGACGGATCAGATTAGACCTCTGATTCAAATCGACATTTTATATCCGAGTTCAACAGCTTATCAGGATCAGATCAGACCTCTGATCCAAATTCCCAATATGACGTTGTGTATTGTTGGTATGATATTCTTTCTCATCCAATAAATGTTGGATGTATGATTGGCGGTTCGGGATGTTGATTGTGGACGATGTTAGAAACAGAGATGTATACTATATGAACAATGGATGATATTCAACTATTCTTTGGACAATGTTTTCAAGAAGAGTGATATGAATGTTTCAATCAAAGATTGGGATATTCCAACCATGGAAAATTATCTTCGATGTCGCCCATTGCAAGATTTTCTATTGAATATTTCGTACGTTATAATTGTACATGGAAATTTGAATCTTTATCCATTGGACAAAGATCATTATCATTACTCTTGTCCTTTCAACTTGTTTATTGGGATGTTTAGGAGATCACCCACATGATGTCGAAAAGTGGATCATAGATCCCGATCCTACACTTAAATGCAAATCCAATTACAACACTTGAATATGATCACGTTAGACTTGTGATCCACACTCTTGTTGCAAAATCCAAATCCAACACATAAAGGCGGATAGCTACGACCTTTGGTCCGGAATCATGATATGAATCAGGTTAAACGTCTTATTCAAGTCATTGATCCCAAACCAAAACCCAACACTCAAGCCGAATCGGATTAGACTTCTGGTTCAAACCGAGATTTTAAATCCGAGTGCAACACCTTGTTCGGGTCGGGTCAGACCTCTGATGCTAATTCCCATATGGCATCTTGTATCATTTGTATTGTATTCTTTCTCATCAAGTAAATGTTGGACGTATGATTGACGATTTGAGAAGTTAATTGTGGACTATTTTTGAAAAATTGATGTATACTTTATGAACAGTTTGTGATCTTCAATGATTTTTTGGATTCCTTTGCCAAGAAGATGGATATAAATATTAGAATCATGGATTGGGATATTGCAATGTTGGAAAACTATCTTTGATGCTACCCAATCAAATATTTTGTGTTGAATATTTCATATGTCATAATCGTACATGGAAAACTAAAATCCTTCTCATTGGCGCAAAGATCATTTTCATTATCTTTGACCTTTCGACTTGTTTATTGGGATGCTTAGGAGATCGCCCACATGATGATGAAAAGTGGATTGTTGATCATGATCATAGACATAAATCAAAACGCAAGTACAACATCAAAATAGGATCATATTAGACCTCTGATCTAGACTCTACTTGCAAACACCTAAAGCCGGACGGATCAGACCTCTGGTTCGGACTCTGAATTACAACATCTATACCGGATCAGATGAGACCCCAGGTCCAAATTCAACATCTTAATTAAATCATATTCTCTAATCCAAATCATAAGTCCCAAATCAAAATACAACACCTAAGAGGATCATATTAGACCTCTGATTCAAATCGACATTTTATATCTGAGTTCAACAGCTTATCAGGATCAGATCAGACCTCTGATCCAAATTCCCAATATGACGTTGTGTATCGTTGGTATGATATTCTTTCTCATCCAATAAATGTTGGATGTATGATTCGCAGTTCGGGATGTAGATTGTGGACGATGTTAGAAAATGAGATGTATACTATATGAACAATGGATGATATTCAACTATTCTTTGGACAATGTTTTCAAGAAGAGTGATATGAATGTTTGAATCAAAGATTGGGATATTCCAACCATGGAAAATTATCTTCGATGTCGCCCATTCCAAGATTTTTTATTGAATATTTCGTACGTTATAATTGCACATGGAAATTTGAAATCTTTATCCATTGGACAAAGATCATTATCATTACTCTTGTCCTTTCAACTTGTTTTTTGGAATGTTTAGGAGATCACCTACATGTTGTCGAAAAGTGGATCGTAGATCCCGATCGTACACTTAAATGCAAATCCAAGTACAACATTTGAAATCTTATCTATTAGACTTGTGATCTCCACTCTTGTTGCAAAATCCAAATCCAACACATAAAGGCAGATAGATACGACCTTTGGTCCAGACTCAAGATATGAATCAATATGAATCAGGTTATGCGTCTTATTCAAGTCATTGATCCCAAACCAAAACCCAACACTCAAGCAGAATCGGATTAGACTTCTGATTCAAACCGAGATTTTAAATCCGAGTGCAACACCTTGTCCGGGTCAGGTCAGACCTCTGATCCTAATTTCCCATATGTTATCTTCTATCATTTGTATTATATTCTTTCTCATCAAGTAAATTGACGATTCGAGAAGTTGATTGTGGACTATTTTTGGAAAAGTGATGTATACTTTATGAACAGTTTGTGATCTTCAATGATTTTTTGGATTCCTTTACCAAGAAGATGGATATAAATATTAGAATCATGGATTGGTATATTTCAATGTTGGAAAACTATCTTTGATGCTACCCAATCAAAGATTTTGTGTTGAATATTTCATTTTAATAATTGTACATGGAAAATTAAAATCCTTCTCATTGGGGCAAAGATCATTTTCATTACCTTTGACCTTTCAACTTGTTTATTGAGATGCTTAGGAGATCGCCCACATGATGATGAAAAGTGGATTGTTGATCATGATCATAGACATAAATCAAGTTAAGCGTCTTATTCAAATCATTGATCCCAAACCAAAATCCAACACTTGAGCCGGATCAGATTAGACTTCTGACTCAAACCGAGATTTTAAATCCGAGTTGAACACCTTGTCGGTGTCGAATGATACCTCTGATCCAAATTTCCATATGATATCTTCAATTGTTGATTAAATAATCAAACTTACAGGACTCTCTCTCTCTCTCTTCCTCCCCAACGCAATTTATGATCTCGTGCAAGGGGTAGCATCTGTTAAAATCCAGCACATTCTCACAATTCTCAAAGTCCTTGTAATATGTGAAGTCTCTTAGGATTCTACGTTCTTGTAGAATGTGTTGAGGTAGTTAATGTCATTGTAATATGTGAAGAGTCTCTTAGGATTCTACGTTCTTGTAGAATGTGTTGAGGTATTTAATATCATTGTACTATGTGAAGAGTCTCCTAGGATTCTACAATTGGAGACTCTTCGAATTCTGAATTTGAAATTATAAATAGGGCATGGGCAGACCATCCTGGCCATGGCTTCTTCTCCTCAACCTCTTCTTGTTTTCATTCTCTCTCTCTCTATCTTCCTGCGTGAGTGCTGTTTTCTGGTTTCAGATATTGGTGCTAGATTTCTATCATGGTATCAGAGCCAGGTTGCGTTATCTCTACCTAACAAAATGCCCAAACAGGTCTGATCTGGTTAGAACTCTTTTCTCATCTTGTCTCTATCCTGAATTTACTTTTCTCTTGCGTAATTCTTGTTCTTTTTTCTTCTTGCTTACCTAAGGACACAACTTGTTATATCGTGTCTTCTTTCCCTCTCATCTTCTACCTGTATACCCTTCTTTTCTGTTGTCATGGAAAACCTTTCGCATTCTGGTATGTCCTCAAATTTTCTTCCTCGCCTTATTACCGAAAAACTCAACCATGAGAATTATCTAACCTGGAAAAGGTAGATCATGCCTTTTATAAGAAGTCAAGGCCTCTTTGGACATGTCGATGGTTCAACAAGGACTCCACCAATATCTGTTCTGCAGGAAATAAAGAATGAGGCAGGAGAGGTCATTGATGTTCAAGAAATTAGCAATCCTGAACATGTTGTGTGGATGAGGCGTGACCAAAGTCTTGTTGCATATATTTTGTCTACGCTATCTCAACAAGTGTTACTTTCAGTTTCTGATGACTGTATTGCAGAAGAATTATGGAAAACCCTTGCTGATACCTTTTCCCAAATATCAGAAGCTCGAATTATGTACTTAAAGAAAGAATTTCAGAATTTGAACAAAGGTTCAACATCTATCATGGATTATTTGGGGCGCATTAAGGCTGTCATTGTACAACTTGCTGCCCCAGGGAATAACATTTCTGATAAGGAGAAAGTGCAGCAAACTTTAAGTGGACTTGGGCATGATTATCATGCCTTTATTACAGCTCTTGAGGTGCTCCCTGTTCTGCCTTCCTTCAACGAATTACAAGGTAAACTTCTCCAACACGAAATGAATATGAAAGGAGTCATTGAAAGGACTGATCAAGGGATCTCCCAAAATGTGTTGGCCATGAATGTAAAATTTGGTCAGAACCATGGGAACTCTAATCAAGGTGGTCGCGGCATTCTACCTGTTAAAGATACAAAAAAGGGGTTTTCTGAAATATTAGGAAGTTAGGGAAGGTCTCTTTAAATGTTTTGTTACTTTTAGTGGACTTCTCTTGTAATTTTCCCTAACCCTAATCTCTTAATAGAGATTAGGGTCACGAAATGCAAGATAACTTTTTGCTGCCTCTCTCTCTCTCTCGTAACATGGTATCAGAGCGGGTGTGGGCGTCGACGGCAGAGTGCACTTTCCGGTGACCTTCTCCGGCGATCACCATCTTCTCCGACGAACAGCCAAGTGAGTTCGTTCCTTTTTTTTTTTTTCTCTCGTTCTCTCCCTTGTCACCGCTACTCCTTATTCCCTCTTATCACCCAATAAGGAGACAGTGAGGGAATAGGGGTTGGGCGTGCCGTGAGAAGGAGGACCTGATCACGCCTATGTGGAAGGCGTGATCAGATCCTCATATTGGTCGTATGAAGAGACTATTGTGGATGCAGCGTGACGTGTGACGCTGTGGTTTGTGATGATCGTAAATACAGTTTCGGTAAAGTCAAGCTGCGTGAGGTGTTGTGGATGCTTTGTGGAGTCTATGTGCTGCTTATAAATTCAGGTTTTTTGAATATGATCAGATTTTTTCTATAGATCGTGGATACAAATTCAGTAAAGAAAGGCTGCGTGAGGACTGTTGCTGATCCTTAGTACAAGTTTTTGTTTGATTTCGTGGCTTTCTTTGACACGTGGACAGGAAGTTTTATGAGAACTAGCTGCTGTTATAAGTGGCAGCAGTCTTCAGTCGTTGGGAGCAACAGTCTTCAGTCGTTGGGAGTTCATTCTTGTTTTTGTCATCGGCTAAATCAGATCTGAAGTGACAGTAATTTCCTAGCCCTCCTTCTTTAAACGTTTGCGTCAATCTGGTCTTCTTTATTTACTATGGCTGAAAACAGTAAATCTGAAGGGTCTACTGACTACAAGATGGCTGGGAATTCATTCTCTTATGGAACCACGATGAAACTTAATGGCTCAAATTATGAAATATGGTCTAGGGTATTCATAATGTCGGTGGCTGGTCATAGGAAGAAATATATTCTTGAGGAGGATGAACCTATTGAGAAAAAAGGAATATATGCTGCGTGGGATGAAGATAATTATATTGTTATGTCTTGGATTATGAATAGTGTGGAGTCTCATATAGCCCCAACTATTGCATATTATACCAAGGCCAAGGATATGTGGTCTTTCTTGAGAAAGATATACTCGCATGCCACTAATGTAATCAAGATCCTACAACTAGAAGAGGAGTTATGCAACATTCGACAAGGGGATCAGGACCTATCTCAATATTTTGCTACTTTGACTGCTGCATATGAACGGTTAAAGGCTCTTCGCCCACCTTGCCAGCATTGTTATGCATCACACGTTGAGACTGGTATGGTGGCAAAGTTCTTATCTGGCCTATCTTCAGAATACTCTGTGGCAAAGTCTCAAATTCTAACAGGCAGTGAACTTCCAGATTTAGCAGACACGTATAATAGGCTGAGTCGCTTTGCAGCCACTCTTTCTCAGACTACGCATGACATACCAGTCTCTGCACTTGTGATATCAGGAGGACGGGGCCCTAGTTCTTTTGGAGGCACTAGGGGGCGTGGTACGGGCCGTGGTGCTGGACGTGGCAGATTTCAGTGCTCTTATTGTGGCAAAATTGGTCATCTAGAGGACCGTTGTTGGGACAAACATCCTCACCTCAGGTCTAATGTTTCCTCTGGACGTGGTGGAGGTAGATTCACCACAAGCAGAGGTCCTTCTTCATCCCAGGCAACTCATTCAAAGGCAACAATATCTATGGTTGAGTCTTCTACTGATCCTTCTATATCTATGTCATATTCTCTTAACCTAAGTAAGGATGAATATGATCGTGTTCTTGCTCAGAGGTCTGGCTCTACATCTGCCTCTACATCTACCAATGCTGCTGTTGTAGATTCAGCATTCTCTGTTGGTGCTCCTACTGCTGATCCAGGTATGACATGGATGATAGACTCGGGCGCTTCTAGACATTGTTGTAATCAACCACAAAATTTTTCATCATTTGTCAGATTTTCTACACCACAGTATGTTAAGCTGGCTGATGGCAAGTTGTCCCCTGTTTTGGGTAGCGGTGATATTTATCTTCCACATTTAGGCACTATTACACATGTGCTATATGCACCTCAGTTTCCTGTTAATTTGATATCTGTGAAGCAGCTAGCTATCGACTTACAATGTAAAGTCATTTTTGAATCTGACTCTTGTTCTTTTCAGGACTTACCAACTGGGAAGATGATTGGTGGCGGCCATGAGCGTGAGGGCCTTTATTTTTTGTCAATCCCAGTTGATGTTGCTGCATCTTCAGTCCCTTCCAAGCCTTCTCCCTTCCAATGGCATCTCAGATTGGGTCATCCGTCCGTACCAAAACTTCGTCGCATGTTTCCAGACATTCCTGCATCAGAGTCCTTCTTATGTGATGCCTGCCAGTTGGGCAAGCATACACGGAGCAGCTTTCCTTCGAGTCAGAGTCCATCGAGTCAGAGTCCTTTTGATCTCATTCATGTGGATGTATGGGGTCCTAGTCGGGTTCCTTTTCGATCATGTTTTCGATATTATCTTGTTCTAGTTGATGATTTTACTAGAGTCAGTTGGGTTTTCTTGTTAAGGGAAAGATCTGAAGTCATATGTATTCTTCAAAAATTTATCAAGGAAATAAAAACTCAGTTTGGATTCATTGTCAAAAATATTCGCACTGATAATGCTCTTGAATTCAAGTCTTCCATTCTACTTCAGTTTTATGCCGACCATGGAATTCGACCTCAATATACTTGTCCACATACGTCCCAACAGAATGGTGTAGCCGAACGCAAACATCGGCAACTCCTAAACGTAGCTCGTACCCTCATGTTACATTCTCACATGCCTGCCTATTTTTGGGGTGATGCTATCCTTACTGCGTGTTACCTCATTAATAGATTACCCTCTTCCTCCATTCAAGACCGTATTCCAATTCAAATTCTATATCCAGGGCGTTCATTATTTCATTTACCTCCCAAAGTTTTTGGATGCACTTGCTTCGCACATATCCTAGGCCCGACCAAAAGCAAACTGGCTGCCCAAGCTATCAAATGTATCTTTATTGGCTATTCAGCTAATCAAAAGGGATACAAATGCTTTGATCCCGTGACCAAAAAAGACATTATCAGTGCGGATGTTACCTTCTTTGAGTCTCGTCCTTATTTCTCTCCGTCAAGTCCCTCTTCATCTGAGATGCATGCACCTATACCTCTTCCTATTCCACCAGTGTCACTTGAGTCATTTCCATCATCTCAACCTAGGTCACATGAACGTTTTCTTGAGCCTCCGTTGGTTTACACTCGTCGTCTAGGTCCCTCTCTCGACCGTCCACCAGCATCGTCTCAAGAGGTAAGCTCTACTGATAAGACTGACTCAGGTTTAAGTGATGACTATTCTGCAGCAGATCTCCCTATTGCTATTCGCAAGGGCAAGCGACAGTGTACCTTACATCCTATATCTAATTCGGTCTCTACTGCTCATCTGAGTACACACTTAGTACAGTTTGATCAAGCTTTATCTAGTCATGTTATCCCGTCCTCGCACCATCACGCCCTGTTAGATCCACGTTGGCGACAAGCTATGCAGGAGGAAATGGATGCTCTTCTTTCTCGGGAGACTTGGGATTTGGTAGACCCCCCAACACGCTGTGATGTGGTTGGCTCACGATGGGTATTCACCATCAAGTATCATTCTGATGGGTCAGTTGAAAGGTTCAAGGCCCGTCTTGTCGCAAAAGGTTATACTCAGACTTATGGTGTTGACTTCTTTGAGACCTTTTCGCCTGTGGCCCGGTTGGGCACTATTCGCTTGATTATCTCTCTTGCTGTCCAACGAGAGTGACCTCTTTTTCAATTGGATGTCAAAAATGCCTTTCTGTATGGAGACCTTTCTGAAATTGTTTATATGCAGCAACCACCTGGTTTTGAGCGACAAGGGGAGTGTTCCAAGGTATGCAAGTTAAAGAAGGCTATTTATGGACTCAAACAGAGTCCCCGTGCATGGTTCCAAAAGCTTACTGAAGTGTTATCTAAGTGTGGATTTAGCCGATCCCAACTTGATCACTCATTGTTTATCAAGCGAGGCTCAGCAGGACTTGTGATATTGATTGTCTACGTGGATGATATTGTTCTTACAGGGGAAAATGATCAAGAGATAGCTCAAACAAAGGAGTTTTTACAGCAACACTTTGTTACGAAAGACCTTGGACAACTTCGTTATTTTCTTGGTATTGAGGTGGCTCGTAGTAATAAAGGAGTTGTAGTGTCTCAAAGGAAATATGCTCTTGATCTTCTACAGGAAACAGGACTATTGGGGGCTAAACCTGCCACACTTCCCATGAATCCTCGCATTCATATACATGATGATGACTCAGAGCCGTTTGACTCTAGATCTTACAGATCTCTGATAGGGAAACTGTTATATTTGACTGTCACTCGTCCCGACATTAGCTTTGCTGTGAATAAGTTGAGCCAATTCATGGAAAAACCCCGAAAAGTTCACTGGGATGCAGCTCTAATGATTGTAAGATACTTGAAATCAGCCCCGGGAAAGGGGCTATGGTTCAAGAAAGGAGAATGTGTTGACATCGAGGCGTATAGTGATGCTGATTATGCTGGATCTGTAGATGATAGGAAGTCTACTACCGGGTTTTGTGTCTTTGTGGGCGGTAATCTTATTTCCTGGAGGAGCAAGAAGCAGAATGTTGTGGCTCGTTCTAGTGCTGAGTCAGAATATAGGGCTATGGCTCAAACTGTGGCTGAAATGTCGTGGGTTAGATCACTACTTGTAGAGTTGGATGTCTCAGTGAATCTCCCAATGAAGATGTATTGTGACAACAAGGCAGCTACATATATCGCTAACAATCCTGTCTTCCATGAGCGGACTAAACACATTGAAGTGGATTGCCACTATATTCGGGACTTAGTTCAAGGAGGAATTGTTAGCACTATTCATGTCTCCTCAGAAGATCAGGCAGCAGATCTTCTCACTAAAGCTCTTCCCATAGGCGATTTCCTGAGATGTTGTAACAAGCTGAGCATGATTGACATATATGCTCCAGCTTGAGGGGGAGTGTTAAAGATACAAAAAAGGGGTTTTCTGAAATATTAGGAAGTTAGGGAAGGTCTCTTTAAATGTTTTGTTACTTTTAGTGGACTTCTCTTGTAATTTTCCCTAACCCTAATCTCTTAATAGAGATTAGGGTCACGAAATGCAAGATAACTTTTTGCTGCCTCTCTCTCTCTCTCGTAACACTACCGACACCAAATAATCAAGGTATGCCTCAATTGAATACTTCAAGAAAAATACCAGTTTGTTTTCAATGTAACAAGAAAGGGCACATGAAGGAACAATGCTGGTTTAATCCTCAAAATAAAAACAAAGGGGTAAGACATGATTACAAACAAGGAGGACAAAATTCTAAATCCACCGGCGAAGATATGCAACAGCTATTGATGGCCGCACTCTCAAAGCTGACTATAAAGCAAAATGAGCAGGGAGAATGGTTCTTGGATTCAGGTGCAGCTACTCATGTGACAGGGAATGCAAGCAAATTGACTAACTTATCCCCTCATTATGGTAGAAATTGCATTATAACAGGTGATGAAAAATCTCATCCCATTACACATATTGGAAATGCACATATTCCATTGTCATCTTCCTCTCTATCATTGTCTAATGTTGTTCTTGCTCCCAATATCAAAAAGAACATCATATCCATTTCTAAACTCGTTGATGATACAAACTCTTCTGTTGAATTCACACCTTCTTCTGTCTATTTCAAGGACCTCCAAACGAAGAAAATGTTTGCTAAAGGGGAGCGTCAAGGGAACATGTATGTCCTCAAGGAATGTCTATCTAAGGATTCGTCCACCTTTGGTATAGGATTGAAGACATTTTCTCTTTCTCATAATGCGTCACCAGCTCCAAGTTCTTGCCATTTCCAATCAAAAGTAAGGGGTTCTAACCAATTTTTGGAACATGATCTATGGCATAATCGGCTGGGACACTGTGGCCGACATTTTATTGAAAAACTTGTCACAGATAGTCTCATTCCAAGATCAAGTTTACCTCTTACTCCAAGTGTCAAAAAATGTTCAAGTTGTGAACTTTGTGAGGGTCATGTTTTACCTTTCCATAATATAAATCAAAGTGCTTCCAAACCTTTTGAAATTATTTTTTCTGATGTTTGGGGGTCAGCCCCTATTGATTCCATGTCTGGTTCACGATATTATGTCTTATTCATTGACTCTTACTCACGTTTCACGTGGATTTACTTCATGAAACACAAATCAGAAGTACTCCACATATTTCGGAACTTCTATGCCATGATTCAAACCAAATTTTCATACAATGTGGTGCATTTTCAATGTGATGGTGGGGGAGAATATTCATCACTTGATTTTATTAAATTTCTACGTGAAAAAGGGATAACTAGACAAATCTCCTGCCCTCTTTTGAAATTATTTTTTCTAATGTTTGGGGGTCAGCCCCTATTGATTCCATGTCTGGTTCACGATATTATGTCTTATTCATTGACTCTTACTCACGTTTCACGTGGATTTACTTCATGAAACACGAATCAGAAGTACTCCACATATTTTGGAACTTCTATGCCGTGATTCAAACCAAATTTTCATACAATGTGGTGCATTTTCAATGTGATGGTGGGGGAGAATATTCTTCACTTGATTTTATTAAATTTCTACGTGAAAAAGGGATAACTAGACAAATCTCCTGCCCTTATACACCACAACAAAATGGTGTAGTTGAGCAAAAACATCGACATATAGTTGAAAGCGCAATGAGCATGATGCATGATACTAATGTGCCCATGTCCTTATGGACTGAAGCCTTCCATACAGCTGTATACATAATAAATTGTTTGCCTATGACACTCTTGATGTCTAAATCGCCATATTTCACACTCTTAAGCAAACAACCTGATTATAAGAAATTGAAGGTTTTTGGCTGTGTATGCTATGTTCACATTGATGCTGCTTTGAGGGACAAGTTTCAAGACAAGGCTATTCAATGTATATTCGTTGGATATGCTGATGAATATAAAGGTTTTCAATGCTATGACCCAACAATTAAACGCATCAAGACTTCAAGAAATGTTATTTTTGATGAACATAGTTTTGATGCCACTAATGAAATGCCTATGACTCTTGAATCTTATGATCCCTGGACCAGTACACAGTTATTCAATGCAGATTATGATGAGACGTTCAGTCCCGTAATCAAAATGGAAACCATTCGCATAATTATATTCCTTGCTGTTAAATATGGGTGGAAGCTAAATCAATTAGACGTTAAGAATGCCTTCCTTCATGGTGACTTGAAGGAAGAAGTTTTCATGGAGCAACCTCTCGACCATTCCCTTTTCATTTTCAAGAAAGAAAATGTTATTACCCTCCTCCTTATATATGTTGACGACATCGTCATTACAGGGAGCTCAGAAAAACACTTTGATGAGATAAAAGGTTTGTTAATGAGAAACTTTAAGATGAAAGACCTTGGAAGCCTGCCATATTTTCTTGGGGTTGAAATTGATAGGCAAGGAGATCATCTTACCTTGACACAACAAAAATATACTCTTGACCTATTGGGCAAAACATGCATGAAAGATTGTAAGCCTGCTGAAACACCGAGTGTTCTGAACCAAAGGATGAGTATAAGTGATGGGGAAACATATGAAAACCCCACCAAATATCGCAGCATTGTTGGTGCCTTGCAATATTTAACATTTACCAGACCTGATATTACCTATGCGGTAAATCAAGTGTCTCAATTTATGCATGCACCAAGGGACACACATACGAATGCAGTTAAAAGGATACTATGGTATCTCAAGGGAACTGTTGGAGATGGATTAGTGTATTGTAAAAGTGGAAGCTGCTGATCATGAATTAATCACATATACTGACGCTGATTGGGCTGGAGATCCAGACGAAAGAAGATCTATCTCTGGTTTTTGCATCTTTATAGGCAAAAATTTGGTATCTTGGAGTAGTAGAAAACAAAGAGCAGTTGCAAGATCAAGCACAGAAGCTGAATACAGATGTATGGCTGTAGGGATGGCAGAAGTGACTTGAATTCGACACTTGCTAGAAGATATAGGAGAAAAAATTAAAAGTTCAGTACTAATGTGTGACAACCAAAGCGCCATCAACATTGCTTTCAATCCTATACAACATGGCCGAACAAAACACATTGAGATTGACCAGCATTTTATCAGGCAGAAGGTGGAGAACAAAGAGATAGAACCAGTCTTTGTTGGAACTAATGAACAAGCTGCTGACATATTTACTAAAGGATTAACAAAGTATCGTTTCTGGTTTTCGGAGAGCAAGCTGTTCATGGTTCAAAACCATGCACAGCTTGAGGGAGGGTGTTAAAATCCAGCACATTCTCACAATGTTCAAAGTCCTTGTAATATGTGAAGTCTCTTAGGATTCTACGTTCTTGTAGAATGTGTTGAGGTAGTTAATGTCATTGTAATATGTGAAGAGTCTCTTAGGATTTTACGTTCTTGTAGAATGTGTTGAGATATTTAATATTGTAGAAACACACAGTGGAAGAGGAGAAAGGTAAACAAACACAAGATTTATGTGGAAAACCTCGGAACGAGGTGAAATACCACGGGGAAGCTCTAACCTAGGGGCAAAACCGCAACCCTAGGAGAGAGAAAACTTAATTCACTTAATCAACAATTACAATAAGTGATTAGAATAAAAGAGGGAGGAAGAGAGACCCGCCTAGGGAACCGAGCCCGTCCTCGATTCCCGTGCCCATGGGTACCGGGTCCATATCCGGACCCGGTTCCCTATTGCACGGTATTCTAACAAATATCATTGTACTATGTGAAGAGTCTCCTAGGATTCTACAATTGGAGACTCTTCGAATTCTGAATTTGAAATTATAAATAGGGCCTGGGCAGACCATCCTGGCCACGGCTTCTTCTCCTCAACCTCTTCTTGTTTTCATTCTCTCTCTCTCTATCTTCCTGCGTGAGTGCTGTTTTCTAGTTTCAGATATTGGTGCTAGATTTCTATCAGCATCCCCAATATGCATGATTAACAGCGGAACTCGTTACAGCCTCTTCAACCAACTCGTAGGATTATTTTCTCCATGTCCCTTCCCATCGAGTGAACATCACCTTGCATCATTCTCATCCATAGTGTTGTTTCGACGTCCTTAATAACAATACCTTCTATTGTTGCATTTCCCATGAATGATGGGTGAGTAAACATGTTCACAGTGGCACATCATCTAACTGCTTGCTGCTTGGAAGCATCATTTTTTATCCCACAAGGCTTTTACTTAATGTAACGTCCGACCCCAACATGCCTAGTTTAGATTCTAAAGCTACATTCAATAAATCAAATAGAAGTTTACGCTCCAAACTGCTATCGCTTGGATCCTGGACGGAACCCTGACGTCGCTTGCCTTTTTTCCTGTAAGACACCCCAACGTCCTCAAAAACCCACCTCCTAATAGGGGCAGAAATGGAATCCCACAGTGATGCAATCCCATCCAAACCCTCAAAAATACCAGCAGCACCAAGTACATCTCTCACATAAACTTCTGGTCCTCCTTCTAACTCCTCTTCTGCTTCTAGCTGAATAATATCCTCCTCTCTACCATCTTGTGATGCCACATCAGTCTCGTTAAAGCCAAGCTGGTCTATCTTCCGCTTCAAGTCTGTTGGCAAGAAACAGATTAGTGCCTCAAATAACACCAATTTCTGATGGCAATAATTCCTGTCCATGCAGAATCGTTTTACACATGAAGGGAAGCGTACGAAATGCCATCATATACCTTCATTTCATACTGCATGCCAGGCAGCCCAGATTGCATGCGATAATTTAACATGGTTATGGTCATAATAGATAATGGTCGACAAACAGTTTAATAATATGCTAGTATCCTATCACAAAAGTTGGCCGCCAATTCAAAGTGGATTTTGGGTTTCAATCTGGACATGTCCTATCATTTGTGGTTATGAAACATGGCTCACCACTACCATTACTTTTAACCCCAGTCTTTTGTTTTCTCCCTTTTTATGTTGAAACTTAAAAGGAAATCCACACCTGAATAATCTTTGGAGCAGCAGTACAACCCCTTGGTGTATACATTCAGACGACACCATGGATACATCTCCCACCGCTTGGTGTATGCTTTCAGCAGTACCTCTGGCTATATGACTACCTGTCTAATAGCCAGAGCCTCCACGCTTAAACTTTTGGTCATTCACTTAAAACATGTTACCTGGACTAGAAAAATGTCTGAAGTTAAAATGTTATCACTTGGGAAATTTTACGCATACCCTGCGGTAGGAGACTTGGAATCTATTCTAAATATAAAGGAATGAAATAATAGCAAATTCTTGCTTGCAAGTTCTGGTTTCTGGCAAGTGATGGGATGATCAAGGTCAAAGCAGTTTTGGTTCAACCAAATTCATCTACTCCTCTCTCCACTGATTGTATCCTCTTGCCAAAAAGCTTTCCTCTGAGAGTGAAACTATATCTCAAGCTTGATACTGTTCCTTTGAAGTTGAGTCTACTTTTCTTCTTCTTTCTTAGTTCTGTGGAAACATTATCAACCATTTCATGCTTCCTTCTGACATGGTCCCCTGTCAGAATCGGCTGATCCTCCAAGAGAAGCTTGCCAAATGCTGCTCCTGATACTGGAGCTGACATAGATCGGATTAGGTTCCTTGGTGACAAGTCGTCGTGGTTGAATTTTATTTCATTCTTCTACTCATGTCTGAAGGATCTAGCCTTCAGTCCAGCCATGTCTTGCATATGATTCATATGACGACATTCTTTCTTGCTTTTGAAAAGTCTGGACCTATTGGTAGTGGCCCTTCCTGGAAGATGGAAGTCCTTGACCCCTCCTTATCTATCTTATGCATGTCTGTGTCTGTCACCATTTAACACATTCCTCAGTCTTTCAGATAGGAACTTTCGAGTGCCTCTGTTAATAAGTTCAGGGGAACCTGGTGTACCAACCTAAAAATCACTGTTTTGTGACCTCATAGATTCTGACCTAAGTAAGCTCATATCTCTTGTGACATTGTCTCTTACCTGCTTCGTTATTTGCTGAGCAATTTCCTTTGGGTTAGTTTGCCTACAACAGAAGGAACTGATCTCATTGTTTTGTTGCTTGACATGTTTTACAGAATTGCCCATCATTCCAAGTCTAAGCCTCTCCTTGGCCTCTTTGATAAAATCCTCAATACTTCCTTCTTCTTCTTCTTCTTGTATGGCACTTTCCGGAAGAGATTTGGACTCATCACAGTCGTCAAACCTTTCAGGTCCAGGCTTTAGTATGCTTTTTTGTAGGTAATGCGCTAGTTTGCTGTTCCTCATATTCCACAGAATGAGTTCGATCATACTTAATGCTTCTATTACCATTCCACATGAAGAACGTCTCCAATTGGTTTCCTTGGTATAAGCTACTTTTATTGCCTTGAAATGAAAGTCTGTCTCTGTTTGCACGCTGGTCTCCAATCTGCTTGGAGTATAGTAGCCCATTTCTGGAGGCTTTTCATAAGTTCTATTTCTTTTAGCATCTGTATATCGAGCCAACTTTTCCTTGTTCAGACTTTCTTGTGCAATAGCTCGTTGATCATACCAAAATCCATTTCTAAGGTCAAACCCACAACCTCTTGAGCTTTCCCAGACTTTGGATGCCTGCCATGCTTCAAATTCCTTTCTGAAATTTTGTAATTCCTGCTCTTGGGGATGATCACCAACTAGAGATTTTGACAACTTTGAGCTGGTTCCAGAATCATGTGAGTTTTGTTTCTTTCTGCTAAAAAGTGCATCCCGTTTTTTGTCATTAAGTTCCCTTGGAACCATTAGTTCCTTAGTTACTGTTGATTTTCCTGAACTCAAACCACAGTTTGGTTCATATGTAGGTAATTTTTGAATCTGTTGGGAACTTATCTAGACCCGTGAAATGAGCTACAACACTGGGTACACTTTGTTTGATCTCAGGGATGTCTCCCTGTCTATCAATAGCTTCATGGGGGTTCTACTTTGATAAAGCTCAATTTTTGTAGATGGGTGCACAGCAGAAGCGTAGCCAAAGTATGTTCCTCATGTATTTGAGAATGAATTAACAAGATATCGATATGTTCCTCTTGTATTTGAGATTGAATTAACAAGATATGGATGTCACATAAAACTGCAGGTAGGGAAACTCTGTTCAGAAAAAGTGCTATTAATGAAGACACCAACTAACAAAAGACGAAGCAAGCTAAAAAATTAGCTTGTGGTCAGTGCATGCAGAGACTTGTTGGCCTTATGTAGACAAAAGCTACGGCAGCAGCCAATATCGTATTAAATTAGAGAGAGAGAGAGAGAGAGAGTTACTGGTATCTGTTGATTATTGGAAGAAGAAGGGGCGAGAGAGATAGAGGGAGAAAGTGAGAGAACGAGAGAGAGAGAGGGGAACGTTTTTCTTATTCCAGCACGTAACCCTAATCTCCTATTAATGAGACTAGGGTGTGTTACCAATTTTACAAAAATAGTCCACTAAACATAAGACAATAATTAAGTGAACCTATTCCAACTTTCTAATAATTCAGAAAACCACCCGACTGCTATAAGTATTTAACACTCCCCCTCAAGCTGGAGCATAAATATCAATCATGCTCAGCTTGTTACATCCTCTCAAGAAATCGCCAATGGGAAGAGCCTTAGTGAACATATCAGCAGCTTGATCTTCAGAAGAGACATGAATGGTGTCAATAACTCCTTCTTGTACCAAGTCCCGAACATAATGACAATCTACTTCAATGTGTTTAGTCCTCTCATGGAAAACAGGATTATTTGCAATGTAGGTTGCTGCTCTATTGTCACAGTACATCTTCATTAGGAGTGTCACAGAAATCCCCAATTCTAGAAGCACAGATTTGACCCAAGACATTTCAGCCGCAGTTTGGGCCATTGCTCTATATTCAGACTCAACACTAGATCTAGCAACCACATTTTGTTTTTTGCTTCTCCAAGAAATAAGATTCCCACCAACAAAGACACAAAAACCCGTAGTCGATTTCATGTCATCTACTGACCCTGCATAATCAGCGTCACTATATGCTTCTATGTCCACACATGATCCCTTTTTGAACCATAACCCCTTTTCCGGGGCTGATTTCAAGTATTTTACCACCATTAGAGCAGCCTCCCAATGAATTTTCTGAGGTTTTTCCATGAATTGACTTAACTTGTTCACAGCAAAACTGATATTAGGTCGAGTGATAGTCAAGTATAAAAGTTTCCCTATCAACGATCTGTAAGAACGGGAGTCAAAAGTTTATGAGTCATCATCATGAATATGAATTCGAGGATTCATAGGAAGTGTAGCCAGTTTGGCTCCCAATAATCTTGTTTCCTGCAAAAGATCAAGAACATATTTCCTCTAAGACATCACATTTACAGCAAAGGTGATATCAGGTCTAGTCAGAGTGAGATAAATCAGTTTGCCAACTAGACGTTGGTATCTCCCTTTAGCTTCTTCACACAACAGTTCCCCATCTTTGCTACCAAGTTTATGCCCAGCATCTATAGGAGTAGAGGCTGGTCTGCACCCCAGTTTTCCTGTCTCCTTCAGTAGATCCAGGGTATACTTCCTTTGACTAAGTACAAGAGTTGTACCTGATCTAGCAATTTCAATACCAAGGAAATACTTCAGCTTACCAAGATCTTCAGTAGATAGTAAACCCTTTAATCTTGCTATCTCTTCCTTATCATCACGTGTAACAATCATATCATCAACATAAACCAACAGTAGAGTAACTTTACTCTCTATTCTCTTTACAAACAGGGTATGATCTCCATTTCCTTGTTTGTAGCCATGTTTCTTCATAACAAGTCTGAGCCGTTCAAACCATGCTCGGGGAGACTGTTTTAGCCCATACAAAGCTTTCTTCAATTTACAGCATTTTCCAGGTTTCTCAAAACCTGGTGGCATGCACATGTACACCTCCTCTTCGAGATCTCCATTGAGAAAGGCATTTTTCACATCAAGTTGGCACATCTCCCAGTCCTTCAATACCGCCAATGAAATAATAACTCTAACAGTCTTCATCTTTGCAACTGGAGCAAACGTCTCTAAGTAGTCGATCCCATATTTCTGACTGAACCCCTTGGCCACTAATCTTGCTTTGTACCTCTCAATGTTCCCATCTGGTTTGTACTTAACAGTGTAAACCCACTTTGACCCAACCAAATGGGTTGCTTCAGGAATATCAACCACCTCCCATGTCTGATTTCTGTCTAAAGCTTCCATCTCTTCTTTCATTGCATGAGACCACTTAGTGTCACCCTGAGCCTTTGTAGCATTCTTGGGAATCACAACCACAGCCAAGGAGGATACAAAACATTTATAGTCAGTGCTCAATCTAGAGTAAGATACGAAGTTACCAATAGGGTGTTGGGTACATGACCTGACACCCTTTCTCAAGGCAATGGGAAGGTCCTCCTTTTCTTTTCCAGTTTGAATTTCTCTTCCAACATCTTGCTTCTGAACATGACTTGGATCATCCAAGGAAGAAGTAGGATTGGGATTCGGTGTAACCTCCTCATCATCAATCACCTTGTCAGTACAAGCTCTTCTCCTAGAATACACCTGTCCAAACATACGATTACCCTCTTGTTCTGTCACCATAAGATGCTCTCCCTCCTCCTGTTCATGTACCTTAGTAGACGTCCCCTCTTCATCTTTACCAAGCACCTTGGCAGCAGGATTCTCTTCACGCCTGTAATCCATAAAGTCTGTAAACTAAATTTCCTGAGTGGGAGAATACTCTTCCTTAGACATTAACTTCTCCCCCTGAAGAGAATTCTCACCAAAAAAGGAGACATGTTCCAAGAATGTGACATCTTTGGTAATGTGAACTCGACCAGTGGTGGGATCTAGACATTTATACCCTTTTTGAGTGGAAGAATACCCAAGAAAGATGCCCTTAATAGATTTGGGATCAAGTTTTTTCACATTTGGGCTATGGTTATGTATGAAACACACACATCCAAAGACTCGAGGAGGGAGGTGAAAAGGTTGACTATTCCCTGGAAGCATAGAGTAGGGAGAACGACCCTTTAGCACATGACTAGGCATGCGATTAATCAAGTAGACACTAGTAAGGATTGCATCTCCCCAATAGTATTTTGGGAGATTTCTTTGGAACAATATGGCTCGGGTGACATTGAGCAACTGACGATTTTTCCTCTCAGCAACCCCATTTTGAGGGGGGGTATAACTACAGGATGTCTCATGAACAATTCCCCTCTTTCGAAAGAATTCTTCAACAGTGAGACACATATATTCGCAAGCATTATCAGACCGAAATGTCTTGACAGAATTTCCATACTGGTTTTCCACTAGGAGGATGAAAGTTTCAATAATGTGAGGCACCTCACTACGATCTTTCAACAAATACACAAAGGTACACCTTGAATAGTTATCTATAAAAGTTATAAAGTACTGAAAACCACCACGAGAATGAATGCCCGAAGGCCCCCACACATCAGAATGAACCAAGGAGAAAGCTTTATTAGAACGACTATTTGAAATTGGATATGAAGCTCTAACATGCTTCGCAAACTGACACACATCACATGATAACATGGAAATGTTTAAACTAGAACATAGTTCAGGGAACAATTGTTTCAAAATCCCAAATGGGAGATGACCAAGGCGTTCATGCCAAAACAAAAATAACTGACGACACTCTTCTTTCTTTTTCTCTCTCCTGCTGACTGCTGACATAAGAGCTGTGGCAACACGTATAGGAAGCCGATATAACCCATCAGACTCCAAACCAATCCCAATCTTCTTCCCTGTCACCAAGTTCTACAAAACACAACGTTTTTCAGAAAATATAAGTTCACACTTCAGTTCCTTGGTAATCTTACTAACAGATAACAAATTTAAGGGAAGATGGGGAACATGTAAGGTATCGTGAACTAAAAAATTATTCAACAAGGAAAGACTCCCTTTTCCTGCCACAGAAATAAAGGAACGATCGGCAAGGGACACACGTTCCTTTCCCGAGGATAGCTTGTAGTCATGGAAAAGCTTGGGGTTGCCAGTCATGTGATGAGTGGCACCACTGTCAACAAACCATTCACCCATATAAGAAGTACCTTCTGCCCCTGAAACAGCCAATGCCTGATTGATCTTCACTTCATCTGGTGTATCTGCCTGACCAACATCAACCTTGCTCAAATATGCTCGCAGCTCACGAATCTGTTCTGCAGAAATAGAACCTTTCCCATCACTAAGACTTGTTGCAGACGATACAGGCTTCTTCCCACTAGAAGGTCCCAACAAAAATCTCTAGTATGACCAAGTTTTTTGCAATGTGCACATTTCCGGGAAGAATGAGGAGTTCCCACAGGGGCACGGCTAACATAGGCAGATAGTTCATCCCCCTTTCGTCCACTAGAGAGCAGCCTTCTCTGTTCTTCAGCTTCAACTCGGGAATAAACATCTTCAATACTAAATGATTCGTCAGAGTTAAGAATCTGACTCCTTATATTTTCAAAGTCATCATTTAGTCCGGATAAGAAAAGGAATATCCTGTTCTCCCATTCCTTGGTCATATACTGCATCTGGTCGTGAGGACACCTCCATGTAATATCAGAATGATAGTCAAGGTCCTCCCACTTCGATTTTAATGCTGCATAAAAGTTTGCAACTGAGAGAGCACCTTGTCGCAGGGCATACACATCCTTCATAAGTTGATACACAAGAACTTTCCTTTTCTTTTGACCATACATCTGCTCCAAAATAATCCACATATCCCTTGCAGTCTTCTTGCGAAGAATGAGGGTTTGGATATCCGGGGACACTGAATTAACAATCCAGGTTTTTACTTGGTTGTCTTCAAGAAACCATGTATCCCAAGCCAGACTATCTGCAGCAGGTTCGACCTTTCTCCCATTCACATAGGCAATGCGTCCTTGCCCAACAATCCCCATAGTAATTGCAGCAGACCATCGTGAATAGTTCTCCTTGGTAAGTTGAATGGTGGTAACTTGAACCGGTACATGATCAGTCCGCGCAGACAACATCCGGTAGATTGGTATTGACTAAGGAGGAAGACGAGTCAGCCATGATCACCAGCTAGAAGTGGCTGCCCAACAACACACACAGCAGCGGCAACCCAGAGGACAGCACTGGGCAGAGACGACGCAGGCGGGGAGAGTCAGCGGGAGCGGCGGGACGCGGCAATGGCAGAGGCGCAGCACAGCACGGCAGCAACGTCGGGTGGTGCGACGCAGTCAAGGATCAACGGCGGAAGCAGAGGGCGGCGCTTGGCAGCGTGCGCCAAGAACAGGCGACGTCGTGCAGAGGCGTCGGACGTCGGCGTCGGACGTCGGCCGGTCGTCGTGCGTGAGGCGTCGGTGTTGAACAGTTGAAAGATTCCGTTGGGCGATGAACAGTGCCGGGGGCCTCCTTCAACACGATCAAACGATCAAGCAACAGTAACGCCGGAACTTCACGGCTCTGATACCATGTTGTGATAAAATATGCACGGGAGTAGAAGATAGCACACCAAGGTAACGTGGAAAACCCTCAACACGAGGGAAGAAAAACCACGGGTGAGGAGGTCTGGTGCCCACTAGCAGCCAGACACTCTCTCTCTTAGAAACTTCATTACTCTTAAGATTAGGGTTTACAGAGATATAAGTAGTCCTAACCAGGACAAACCGGATCGGGTACGGATCCGGACCCGTACAACAAAACCCGTCAACAATATTCAGAGGGAACATAAGAGAGACCTATGTTTTTCTGAAAGAACTCTTCACGAACATAATGGTAGTCCATCTCTCTATGCTTTGTCCTTTCATGAAATGTGTGGTTGCTAGCAGTATAAATGACATTCTTATTGTCACAACAAAGCTTGACAGGATCCACAAGATGAAGGCCCATATCTTTCAACAAACTTTTGACTCACACAATCTCCATTGTCGTAGATGTCATGGCTTGATATTCAGCTTTAGTTGATGATAGAGACACCTTGTTCTGTTTCTTGCATGGCCAGGAAATTAACGAGTTACCTAAAAACACACAAAAAACCAGTGGTGGAGTGCCTATTATTGGGATCTACACCCCAATCAGCATTGGTATAAGCAACTAACTCTAATGTAGAGGAGGAAGATAAGAAAAGTCCTTTCTTGATTGTGTTCTTCACTTATCACACAATCCGCATTGCCGCTCCCATGTGTACTAAAGTGGGCTTTTGTTGGAATTGACTTATGACATGAACTGCATGAGCAATATCTGGCCAGGTGATAGAGAGATAAGAGAGAGCACTAACAATTTGTCGAAAAAGAGTAGGGTTCTCTAATATCTCTCCATCATCAATGAACAATTTATGATCTTCAATGATTCTTTGGATTATTTTACCAAGAATATTGATATAAATATTTGAATCATGGATTAGAATATTCCAACGTTGGATAATTGTCTTTGATGTTCCCCATTCAAATACTTTATATTGAATATTTCATATGTAATAATTGTTCATTAAAAATTAAAATCCTTCTCTTTGGGACAAAGATCATTTTCATTACTTATGACCTTCAACTTGTTTATTGGGATGTTTAGGAGATCGCCCACATGATGCCCAAAAGTGGATTGTAGATCTCGATCCTGGACTTAAATCCAATACAACATCTAAATAAGATCATATTAGACCTGTGATTTATACTCTAGTTGCAAACACCGAAAACGGACCGATTAGACCCGTGGTCGGGACCCATGTTCTGAATTTAATCATCTATAACGGATCAGATGAGACCCTTGATCCAAATTCAACATCTTAATTGAATCAGATTCAGTCTCTAATCCAAATCATTGGTCTCAAATCAAAATCTAACACCTAAGACGGATCAGATTAAACCTCTGATCCAACGGTAGAGGGGCAGGGTTTGACTTTGATCCAGGGTCCTGATCTCAAAAATTTTGTAGTCCCAAGCTTTCGATTAAACTCAATTACTTCAAGTACAAGCTTCATGTGTATAGGGTATCCCCACCAGTAGACCTTTCTTGATGTGGGAGTACAGGTCATATTGTTTGGCCATGCCTGAAGAATGATATAATCACATGTCGGGCCTATGTGAAATGTTGTCCCTGTATAATCTCCATAATTCATATGCTTTGTCGAATGATTGCCTCCATTCCAGAAGGTAGTCATGGTTTTCCTAGGGATAGATCTGAAAGCATACGTCCTTGACAGGTTAGCCTGAATTATGATGGCTGGATATGGTCTGGCTTTAGGAGTATAAACTATAAATAAATATCTATCAACAGCCAGACTCTGGCTATGAAATAGGTAGTAGAAATGTTTTGGGTATTGTGTTTTGTTGGTTGGAAATAGTGGCGGAGCCAATATTTTTTTGGTGTAGGGCACTTGAGTTGGCGATACAAGTTTGGTGTGGGCATTGCATATAACTTTATGTCAAGGCTATGTGAACTTGAGATATTGTAATAGGATTTTTGATGGGCTGGTGTGGGCCACCGCCAACAAGTAGCTCCGCTCCTGATGGAAAACAGAATGTTAATGATCTCGAAAATGGTTCTTATTTTCTTGAATAAAATATGGTCTACGTGAAATCCAGGCATTCTATTAACCCATGAGAAGCTGGACTCCGGAACCGAATTATGTGACAATTCATTGGAACTGCCAAGCACAAATTCATCTATATGAGATCAAGTACACATGTAGATTTATCTATTACTCTCCATGAGCAGATACTGAAGATATTGTAATGCTCATCAGCAGCAAAAATTAGTTACCTATCACCTACAGGATTAGATTTCACATAAGCAAGTTCTAAACTCTGGCAAGGTGGCAAGGATTAAATGATAAGCTGCACTACGTTTTTACTGCTAGTATTTTCATGTCATGAACATCCTTTGGCAGACTGATATATAGGTCATCTGACAAGCCATGAGATGCAATATTAGAAAGAGGACTTCAGTTAAATTGCATTTATTTATTAACATTTGATAAAAAATTACAACATTCATTAATCACCGGAAACAATTGATTAAACAATCAAACTTATAGGACTCTCTCTCTCTCTTCCTCCCCAACGCAATTTATGATCTCATGGGGTGGGGGGTAGCATCCCCAATACCATGCATGATTAACAGCAGAACTCAATTACAGCCTCTTCAACTAACTCATTCAGGATAATTTTCTCCATGTCCCTTCCCATCGAGTGAACATCACCTTGCATCATTCTCATCCATAGAGTTGTCTCAAAGTCCTTAATAGTAATACCTTGTATTGTTTCATTTCCCATGAATGATGGGTGAGTAGACATGTTCACAGTAGCACAGACATCATCAATTAACTGCTTGCTGCTTGGAAGCATCATTGTTGATCCCACAAGGCTTTTACTTAAAGTAACGTCTGACCCCAACAAGCTTAGTTTAGATTCTAGAGCTTCATTCAATAAATCAAAGAGAAGCTTACGCTCCAAACTGCTATTGCTTGGATCCTGGATGGAACCCTGACGTTGCTTGCCTTTTTTCCTGTAAGCTTCTTCAACGTCCTCAAAAACCCACCTCCTAATAGGGGCAGAATTGGAATCCCACATTGATACAATCCCATCCAAACCCTCAAAAATACCTGCAGCACCAAGTACATCTCTCAGATAAACTTCTGGTCCTCCTTCTAACTCCTCTTCTGCTTCTAGCTGAATAATATCTTCCTCCCTACCATCTTGTGATGCCACATCAGTCTCGTTAACGCCAAGCTGGTCTATCTGCTGCTTCAAGTCTGTTGGCAAGAAAGGGGTTAGTGCTTCAGTTAACACCAATTTCTGATGGCAATAATTCCTATCCATGCAGAATCATTTTACACATGAAGGGAAGTGTACGAAATGCCATTGTATACCTTCATTTCATGCTGCATGCCAGGCAGCCCAGATTGCATGCAATCATTTAACATGGTTATGGTCATAATAGATAATGATCGACAAACAGTTTAACAATATGCTAGTATCCTATCACAAAAGTTGGCCACCAACTCAAAGTGGATTTTTGGGGTTTGTCCTATCATTTGTCGTTATGAAATGTCGCTCAGCACTACCAATACATTTAACCCCAATCTTTTGTTTTCTCCCCTTTTTATGTTGAAACTTGAAGGGAAATCCGGACCTGAATACTCTTGGGAGCAGCAGTACAACCCCTTGGTGTATACATTCAGACGACACCATGGATACATCTCCCACCCTTGGTGTATATATTGGACTTGAAAAATGTCTAGTGAAGTTCAAATGTGATCAATTGGGAATTTTTACACATGCCCTGCCGTCCTCTCTCCAATGTGTCATTCATATGGGAAAGTAAAAAAAGGGGGTAAGCTTTTATATTATAGTAGCTTGTCTTGTATCTGACCTTGGAGGTTAGAACTGATCTCTTGGAAGGCATCGGACACGGAAAGATCTTCACTGAAAGGCACATCAAGAGTTGAAACTGGGCTTGTATGATTCGTCAGGCCACTGAAGAGTCCCTCTTGGCCATCACTGCATGCAGAAGCAGGGCTTGGTGGTACCTCGGTTGAGTTTTCCTTCACAAAAAAAAAAAAAAACAATTTTAGCTTTTTTTTTATATATATATATGAAACATACTTCTCTGGTGCAATCTATTTTAAATATAAAGGAATGAAATAATAGCAAATTCTTGCCTGCACGTTCAGATTTCTGTTAAGTGATGGGATGGTCAAGGTCAGAGCAGTTTTGGTTAAGCCAAATTCATCTACTCCTCTCTCCACTGATTGTATCCTCTTGCTAAAAAGCTTTCCTCTGAGAGTCAAACTATATCTCAAGCTTGACACTGTTCCTTTGAAGTTGAATCTACTTTTCTTCTTCTTTCTTAGTTCTGTGGAAACATTATCAACCATTTCTTGCTTCCTTCTGATATGGGCCCCCGTCAGAATCGGCTGATCCTCCAAGAGAAGCTTGCCAAATGCTGCTCCTGATACTGGAGCTGACATAGATCGGATTAGGTTCCTTGGTGATAAGTCATCGTGGTTGAATTTTATTTCATTCTTCAAGTCATGTCTGAAGGATCTAGCCTTCAGTCCAGCCATGTCTTGCATGCGGTTCAGATGACCGACATTCTTTGTTGCCTCTGAAAAGTCTGGACCTATTGGTAGTGGCCCTTCCTGGAAGATGGAAGTCCTTGGCCCCTCCTTAGCCATCTTATGCATGTTTATGTCTGTGTCACCATTTAGCACATTCCTCAGTCTTTCAGATAGGAACTTTCGTGCATCTCTGTTAATAAGTTCAGGGGAACCTGGTGTACCAACCTGAAAATCACTGTTCTGTGACCTCATAGATTCTGACCTAAGTAAGCTCATATCTCTTGTAACACTTTCTCTTACTTGCTTTGCTATTTTCTGAGCAATTTCCTTTGGATTAGTTGGCCTACCACAGAAGGAACTGATCTCATTGTTTTGTTGCTTGATATGTTTTACAGAATTGCCCCTCATTCCAAGTATAAGCCTTTCCTTGACCTCTTTGAGAAAATCCTCAATGCTTCCTTCTTCTTCTTCTTCTTCTATGGCACTTTCCGAAAGAGATTTGGACTCATCACAGTCGTCAAACCTTTCAGGTCCAGGCTTTAGTATGACTATTTTTGTAGGTAATGCGCTAGTTTGCTGTTCCTCATATTCCACAGAATGAGTTCGATCATACT
Organism: Nymphaea colorata; assembly: GCF_008831285.2. NCBI lineage: Eukaryota > Viridiplantae > Streptophyta > Magnoliopsida > Nymphaeales > Nymphaeaceae > Nymphaea > Nymphaea colorata. The sequence continues at coordinate 19,318,991 of NC_045139.1, forward strand.
TAATGCTTCTATTACCATTCCACATGGAGAACGTCTCCAATTGGTTTCCTTGGTATAAGCTACTTTTATTGCCTTGAAAGTCTGTCTCTGGCTGCACGCTGGTCTCCAATCTGCTTGGAGTATAGTAGCCTATTTCTGGAGGCTTTTCATAAGTTCTATTTCTTTTAGCATCTGTATATCGAGCCAACTTTTCCTTGTTCAGACTTTCTTGTGCAATAGCTCGTTGATCATACCAAAATCCATTTCTAAGGTCAAACCCACAACCTCTTGAGCTTTCCCAGACTTTGGATGCTTGCCATGCTTCAAATTCCTTTTTGAAATTTTGTAATTCCTGCTCTTGGGGATGATCACCAACTAGAGATTTTGACAACTTTGAGCTGGTTCCAGAATCATGCGACTTTTGTTTCTTTCTGCTAAAAAGTGCATCCCGTTTTCTGTGGTTAATTTCCCTTGGAACCGTTAGTTCCTTAGTTACTGTTGCTTTTCCTGAACCCAAACCATAGTTTGGTTCATATGTAGGTAATTTTGAATCTGTTGGGAACTTGTCTAGACCCATTAAACGAGCTACAACACTGGGTACACATTGTTTGATCTCAGGTTCCTTTGATATCTCCCTGTCTATCAATAGCTTCATGGGGGTTCCACTTTGACAAAGCTCATTTTTTGTAGACGGGTGCTTCACTTGGTAAGAATACTGAAATGTACAGAAAAGTTAGGTACTGTAAAAATTATTTTTTTGTACACAGCAGAAGCGCAGCCAAAGTATGTTCCTCATGTATTTGAGAATGAATTAACAAGATATCGGCATGTTCCTCATGTATTTGAGATTGAATTAACAAGACTGCAGGTAGAGAAACTCTGAACAGAAAAAGGGCTATTAATGAAGACACCAACTAACAAAGACAAAGCAAGTTAAAAAAATAGCTTGTGGTCAGTGCAAGCAGAGACAAGTTGGACTTACATAGAAAAAAGCTACTGCAGTAGCCAATATCACCTTAAATTAGAGAGAGAAAGAGAGATAGAATTACCGGTATACTTTCATCCTTAGAAAATAAGCTCTGGGATGCATCCAATGGGAGCTCTAAGCTGTTTCTTGGAGCTTCCGGCCCTGGATGTATGTTCCAATAATACCAAAAAATTAGCCAGCATAAATGTGTTCAGGCATGCACACATGGATGCTACTGAATCATTAAATTTCTCACCTTCGAAATGTCTTGCATGCATCAATTGCTTCCCTGATTTGCCAGTTTGATTAAGGTCAAAAAAATGTAGTATGGCCCCCATTTACTGCTCTCACTTCACAACCCGGGCCTTAGTTGGACTAGGCTTTCTGGTGAACCAAATTATGGAGTTAAAATTGCAAAACGCAATGGAAGAAAAAAAAGTTAGGAAAGAAACATTTATATGGATAATACCTGGACATGGAAAGCTCTGTGTTTCTGTTGGATAAGCACAGGCTTCACATATATGGGCCAGCTGAGGCATGATTCAGCAACAAGTTGTTGACCAATGGTTGATTAGTGACCGACCAAAGCAACTCTGCCATCACTAACCACATGTTCTCCATACATCTGCAATCCATCACCATCTTGTCAAGATGAATTACAACTTTTAGTAAGCATGTTTATTCTGTAAAAGCAAATTTGACCATGCTGTTTATCTGGATGCATCACACGATAATCGATATACATGGCCTTGGCAAAAGAGACCAGAGTCGGCCAATCTGAACCCATTTCAGATAGACAGACAGTTTTGGTTGGGATTCTATGTAGACGTTGCCACGTCTCGCTTATTTGACAATGGAAGTAGGACTGGGAGTCGAATTCTGATTTGGATGGTAAGTGCAATAATGGGTTTGATTGTTCACATGTAAGTGGATTTATTTGAAACAACTTACTCATGGATCCAAATCTGATTGTCAGTTACACTTTTGTACTAGAAAGAAACCTAATCCCGGCATAATCCCCCACAATTGCATGAAAACTACAATGTATTTGTAATTTTGTAGGTTGTGATTTGAAAATAGCTTGTACAGTGGCTAGAAAATCAATTTAGCGGACTGTACTCCAGAACATGCCACAATTACAGACAGCGGATGCAAGTCTGTCTCCGTGCTTCACTGGGTGCATCTACTCCCATCTATCGGATAATCGTGACGAAAAGCTCAATTTGCTCAGCAAACCAAATGAAGCTGCAGGTACAAACTCCAGGAATTCCCTTGATCATCAATCTCAAACACAACCCATAAAGAGCTCCAAAACATTCGAAGTTTTACAAGATATTCACACAGTAAACAGAATACGAACAGAACCAAATCACTTTTAGCGATTCACCAAGAAATTGACCAAACCATCATATGACACCCATACAGAGCCCCGGATTAGCTAAAATTTGACGAAAGCTTCTACAAATTGGCCCAAAAAACCGCCACAGAAAGCACCCAAGCGAAGCTTCAGAAAAATTTTCAAAGTCTTGACAGCAACAATAAGATCAAATTAAATTACTTTACCCAAAGAACTTCAGCCACCATACTGAGCCGCAGAACAGATAAATTGATAGCATAAACCAAATTTCTAACAAACACAACCATCCAGTGCCTGGTCGGCATCGGCGTCAAAAGGACAACATAAGTTTCCATCTTCATCCATCATACTGCAACCAACGACCCAACATCCACATAACACAAAAAAAACGAAAATCGCACAGAGCCACCAGAAAATCCAAAGCCTACAACACCATGTCAAGTGCCGCTAAAATTCTCACCGTAGCGCGCCGAGCAACGGCTGGCGAAACCATAGAGGCAGAGCAATCGAGAACCTGAAAGATCACGTCACAGAAGCAGCAGGGATGGAAGGGGGAATTGCTCTGCTGATGCATGGACCGGATGGTGCTGTTCGACCGGAACAGAGAAACAAGGGACCCTTCAATCTCGTAATAAAAGGAAAAGGATCAAAAGGGGATTGGGGCCATGATTTGGCCATGGCCGCCGAGTGCATGGAAGACCCTTTTTCAGAAAATTTTTAAATTGGAAAGGGCGTTGGGAGGGCATTATTTTAATGGCGGGAACAACTCAGAAAAGGGTGCCTTTCCACCACCCTCCCTCTTTCGCCGTCTGCTTGGTGGCCTTGTTTTTAAAATTATAGTTCGTTGCAGAACATTCACGCCTCCTACGACTACAAGTCACTGCAAATTGCCGTTAAAAATTTTAGCTGTTTTGCACAACCTTTTGGGTGGGTCTCAATCTGCACCTTATTTACTCCACTTGGTCGATCTGTCAGCCGAGAGACTCTTAACGAGCTCTAACCTTGATTTTGCTGCCATTAATGAGTCGGCGACTTCTCTGCAACTTCCTTTATTCGTTGATTTCTCTACAATGGTGAAATAGTGTGGCGCCTTAAAATTCAAAAGAAAACTGTTACGATTGTGCTTCTAGTTCCACTATCTGGGGGGAAAGAAGAATGCAACGAACTCAAAAAGGGAGGCAATGGCAATCAATTTACCTAGTAAACAATGGTCAACTAAATGATTGTTGTACTAAACGTGCATTTAATAAACTTGCCATGATCTGCCCACAAGGAACCGTTGCCTCAAGATGAGGATTTAGACGAATTCTAGCCTGGAGACTATGAAGTTTTACTTGAAAATAATTATTTAATCGATTTTACAGAAATCAGATTTGGACTCGGAGCTGCCAAAAAAATAATAAATATCTATGTTTTGAAAGAAAAAACTAAATGTAAAAACGTAAAAAATAGTTAAAAAGAGAAAAAAAATTGTGAATAGTTACAAATACTAACGACGACACGCGGCTCTCCTCCGTGGTGGTTCGACTCAGTCTGATTTTTATGACATTGGTATTGAGTAATTGAGGTAAACTTTCCTTTCTATGGAGAGCTTGTTCTTTTTCTTGGGGCTTCCAATAGTGTCTTATATTTAATGACCATAGCAAGCTTAATTTTAGACGTGATGGGGTGTATAAAGAATAGTAGTAATGCTACTTATGATATTTTAAACATAATTTATAGGAGTAACAACTCAAATTCGTTAGGTGGCGTTTCGCAAAGATGCGCTTTAGTCCACTAGTTCAGGTTTGACCCAGGCAAAATGGATTGTTTCGGATCCCGATCTCCCATATCCAATACTAGCACCCACTTCTAGGCAGATCTGGTTGCTGACCTGCGTATACCGTGACCGGAGTGAATCGGATCAAGGCTTCAAAAGAAGCAGAAGCAGAGCCAGACATGAGATCCAGTTTCTAGGCTTGGATCCACATTTCATTTTGATTCGTTCCCAACTAAGATTCGAAGCAAGATCTGGGATTCTCTACAACTGTCAGTTTCAGGATGTCATGCAATACTATTATTTCAGCTTCTGTAAGGTTGAGTTTGATAGTCTCTGATCTTAAATTTATTGCTGCATTAAAATGGGTCTTTTGGAAGGTCCTGTTTAAACTGAGGATCTCAATAATGTAAATCTTAAATCCACATTATATATAGGATCCGACCTTAAATCTGTGGAAATCATCGATCCACGGTGAAACAAAAAGACAAGCTCAGGTGTAAAACGGGTTTGGACCTTCAACCCAGTCGAGCTCCATGTGAAAAAATAAAGATCCATTTATTTTTCAATTATTTCAGTGAAGTGTCAATGGGTCCAGGACCTGTTTAAAGGGCATGCCTTTACAGCTCTAACTGACGATGAGTCCACTTTTGGGTGGACCCGGTTCCACTTTGATTCCTCATAAGCCCTGTTGGTTTCCAACCCTTATGAGATGTTGATGGCCGTCCTTATTCATCACATGCACCTCCGTGGATTGGATTAAGGACGCAAAAGGTTTTGGGTTTTGAGACAGCCAAGTGCAGCCTAAAATAACAAAAACGCCCTTATTTGATCCGATCCATTTCAAGTTCAGATTAGGTATCTTTGATGCATCTCCTGGATCTGGAGCACACAAAAAATCCAACCGGTTGAAATGGGTAGAGAGAGGTTCATAAGAAAATTTTGCTCCCATACAAAGTCTCCATTTTAATTTGAATGTCTCGCAATGGCTCCAGACTAGGCCTGGGCGTCGGGCCGGGCCGCCGGTGGGTACCCGGGCCAGGAAAATCGGGTCTGAGGCACTCCAGACTGGTGCAATGGCTTGAGTCAGAGGATTGAGTCAGATGATGGTAGATAGTTACTGAGTGTTTCGAGTGTTAGGAGCGAGGCCTGGGCGTCGGGCCGGGCCGCCGGTGGGTACCCGGGCCAGGAAAATCGGGTCCCAGGCACTCCAGACTGGTGCAATGGCTTGAGTCAGAGGATGGTAGATAGTCACTGAGTGTTTCGAGTGTTAGGAGCGTCAACTTCTTATATTGTCAAAACAACATTAGTGCGTCACACTCAGAACTGAAATACTCTTTGTATATGAAAAATGTAAATATAAAGTTCTTTTCTCATTAAAACATTTTCATTCCCCGACTGATTAATTGGTTAGAAAGGGTGGTTCCTTTTTCCATGGGCCGTTGTGTCAGAAAAGTTACAAGTGAAAAGGCAATATAAATCAAGTTCTCAGCTGATAATCTCAAATGATTACCGTCAAAAGGTTTCTCTTTATTCCAAAATTCACCTCCCTGGATATTTCTTTTCTGAAAAGTTGGTTCTCGCATCCAGTTAATTTTTGTTCCAACAGAATGCAATATACTTTGAGAAATTCATAAACAGCCAATGACCAATTAGTTTATTAAAAACTGCCTACCTACCATTTAAACATTTACAAATAACCACTTGACTTTATAAGATAATTTACAAACACGTGCTTCGTTAAATTTACATATGTGTTAAAAAGCTATTTTAGCCAAAGATGATTTTATTGAACAAATGTTTAACCCACATTTTTCATGTCAATTTCAGAATTTAAGGAGTTGTTTGACAGCAATAAACATTTTGGAAATATGTTACAGAGTTATATAATTTTGTTTTAGTCTTTAGAGTGCATCTACGTAACATTAACATAATGTTCATGTTGCCAAGTGACCCCTTGACTTCTCTGAACTTTTAGAAACAATAACATTTGCAATATGGACTCTCATGGATGACAATAAACAGGATTCGGATTGACTATCCAGCCAAACAAGTTCAAATAATTGTAATATAGAAAAATATTAACATTTGGTTGATAAGTAGAATCAGATAAGGATTTAAAAGCGAAACCCGATTGGATTCAAATTCGCGTTCGGTTTTCAATAAATATTCGATTGAATTAATATTTAAATCTGGTTACATATAATATTTTATATCAAATATCCATGTATTTTGAAAACCAGTTTTATTCAGTTGGCTGTGCATATATGAAGGCTGAGGTTTGATTCAAATTCAATCGTGAAAGTAAAAGTCGAATTGGGATCAGTTTAAGACTGCCAATTTAAAAGTCCGATTCATACTAAACTTGTCTTCATCTGCATTTTACTGTAAGATAAATAATGATCATGCAAACATCCTATAAACTGGATTTATAAACAAAAAATATTTAGTAAGATCTGATCTATTGGCAGATTCACCTTGCATCGACCCGGGAGCTCGCTTGGGCCATGGCCGTCCCCCTCAATCTTTGAAAAACTAAACTTAGTGGTTTATTTTTTCCAAACATTTTAAACCAGCCCCATACAAATTTTGAAAATTATACAATACTACTCTTAAAAATAAGTTTTTGACTAGACGTGTCTGTGTATATATATATATATATACATAAAAAACTTAAAGTCACGTATAACAATCTAATCGTTATTTCAATTCAATCATTTCATTAAAAAACAATAAAAACAATAAGATAAAAGTGATGAGCGTAATATTAGTTTACATTGTTTTTTCACAACCATTCATTCTTTCAATCGTTCGAGTATAAATATATATATATTAAAATTTTTGCTATACTTTTCATTTATTTCATGGAACTTTAACGTGAAAAAAATATTTGTTCTAACACAGAAAAAGACGTTTTTCCCAAATTCTCCAAAATGGCCTCAAAGCTGAGTATGCTCGAGATGCCGATGGCTGTTCCCCATGTGTTAACACACGTGGGACAGCGGCGCCCGCCTTCATCGACGCATGCCGCGCATGATGTGGAGCTTCGTCGCGTCGACCGCCTATGCTTCTTACACTTTAGTCCTATATTCCGTTAATAATTGTAAAAAAGTGGTCATATGTTCTCTTGGTTTTCTTTCAGCTGGGTGCGCTGTTCCGGCTAATAATGATTAAACAAAAAGCCTCCTTTTCACCGTTACCTTTTTATTTAGCAAAAATCAGAACAAACTGAATGCAAGGATAATAGTACATAGAATTTTAATATAAGTTTTTTTTTTTATAAATTATCTTTGCATCGTTTCGTAATTTAACGAGTGTTCAAAATGTCGATTACGAAACAGTACTTATAAGAAGCACATGCTTGCGCTCTTCTTCTTTCAGCTCAAATCTCTATCAATCAAAACAAATCACTTACGCCTGATAATAAACTTCTCTCCCTAAAGTTTCGAGTAATGTCACATGTACGTGGGGATAACAAGGCGATAACACCTTGACGGCATACGAATTAACGGTAAAAGCGGTGCCTACGAAGGAAAATTTTCGCGTATAAAGCGGCAGTATCGTTCTTCCCACACGAGAGGAGGAAGAAAGAGATGGCTGATCGATGCGACGCGACGTGCGGGTGCCCCTACCCCTGCCCGGGGGGCGCTAGTTGCAGGTATGTTTCCGATTAGTTGCAGGCATGTTTCCGATTTCATGAATGAATTCGATGAAACGGGTCACATATATGCCGGCCCTGCCTAGTAACAGGCAACGGCCGTCGAGCCCGGCCTGGTTTGTCGCTATTTCTGCGGCTCACTTTAATTTGGTCCGAGCCCCCTTGCAGGTGCACTACCACCAGGGCCGCCACTACGGGGACGGCGCCGGCGACGGGCGCCGGCGGAGGCTCGACGATAGCGCATAAGTTCTGCAAGTGCGGCGCCCACTGCAGCTGCACCCCCTGCGAGTGCCTCACCACCTCAGCCGGCGGTGTCGGCCGCGCTTTCTGCACCTGCGGACCCGGCTGCACCTGCGAGAAGTGCACCACTTAGTTGAATCGGAAGCTGCATGCATGTCCGGCCCCTCGGAACCCATCTCTCACCAAGAACCGATGGTGGTGGACACTGGACTGGTCGTGGTAGCAGCAGTGCTGGTAACCATGTAGTCGCTGTAGTAAGGAAAGGCGGATTGCCGTCTTGTTTGTAGTCACAACTCTGTAGGTCAGCTGTGTGAGTGTGCGCGTGATGGTGTAGATGGAGCACATTGTATCTACTCTCCTATGGGAATAATGCTTTTGCTTTATGATCAGCAATCTCAGTAAGCCTTCTGTTTGATGAAAGGCGCCCTTGAGATTTGAACTTGTGATCTCTAGCCGCTTGTCGGGTGCTTTTGTTCACCTCTAAAAACGAGCAAAGTGCAATAAACCCTTTCTTCGGAAGATCTGCAGGGTACAGATTTTTACTACTTTGACCCAGCTTTCATGATCTTGGCGTATGTCGGCGTGTATAAAGAGTAGAAGCCTGGTACTTGTGAGATTTGAGCATGCAATTCATAAGCAACTTGTGAATAAGAAGTAGATATATAAGCAATTTATACTAAAGAATATGTACTTGTGAGGTTTGGAGCTAGCAATTTGTAAGGAGTATGAAGTCAAAACTTGGTTTAATTTTCAAAGGGGGAGTGATAACCTGGCTTCTCTCTCAAAGTTATTCACAAAGCCCGTCACCCAAACGCAATGCCATTTTTTAAAATTTCATTAGAAATATATTTTTCACAAAACAGAGTTTATGTGAAGGTGTCATCGAAAGGGCCATTAAGTTTCAGTAACCAATCTTTTTAAACGTATATAAAAGTATACTTTCGTCGATATTTATTTTTTTATAAACCCAATGGTCGCCCAAACACAAGGCCGTCTAGCCTCCAAACGACGACAAATTTAAATCGCCTATGACTATCGCGATATCTTGCAAGACGATAGTTTCCTGTTTTAAACATTCCATTCCGCCACCCGGCGCGGTTCTGTTTCCCGCCATCTCTCCGCTCTTCTGACAAGAGAGGGGGAAAGAAGGGAAGGAGTGTGTGTGTGTTCATCTAGGGTGTGGCGATGGATCCGCCGACGGCCAAGAGCGGCGTCTACAAGATCGCCGGGGTGCCTGTGGAGTTCCCCTACAAGCCATATGGGACGCAGCTGGCGTTCATGAGCCAGGTCATCACGACACTGGAGCGGGCGAGCCGGCAGGGCCACTGCAATGCCCTCCTCGAATCGCCCACCGGCACCGGCAAGACCCTCTCCCTGCTCTGCGCCGTCCTCGCCTGGCAGCGCAACTACAACCGCAGGCCCAAGCGCCAACTCCCCCCTCCCCCCTCTCGTCAGATCTCTTCTCCACCGTCGTAGCTGATTTTCCCTCTTCCACCGCTCCTAGGAGCCATGAGGACCCGTTGGTCTCTGGCGGCGGATTCATCCGGGAACCCGATTCTGCAGGTGAACTAGGATTACGTTTCACGTTATTTTGCCGTTTGCACATTAAGAAATAAGTGTTCGCTTTGCCTTTTTTTTTTTGGCGAAACAAACGATTAAATATGTTATTTTTTTTCTTTCGGATTGATATTTCAAGAAATTGTTCTCTAGAGATATGCTGCGATCATTCATCGATCAGCAGAACTTCTTCTATATGATTCAAAGATTGTGGAGAAGAACCCTAGCTGACGCTATCATTCTCAGCCATATTGTTTCCTTGTTGACTTTTCGAACGTGGGTGGTAGCCTAAACCACTTCCGAGCTGATTGATTGGAACCATAGTTCCACTTTGTTCCTTGCGGCAAATAGTCCATAATCTTGGATTTGAACTTACGAAAATATCTTCTGCTTGTCGACGTTTATTTCCTGGCCTGCAAGATGAACTCAGTCTCTGTGGATCATTTTCCTTTTTTTTTTCCAGAAAACGGAGCTTGTGTCTTTCCATTTAATGGTTGGTTCTTCATACGAACTCTCAATATTGGAATACTCTTATTTTCATTGCTGACCCGATCTCATGCTATTCAGGGGATGACGTCATGGGGAGATCGAGCCTCTCTGCTACTGCAGATGATAATAAAAGGGCTAGTAAAAAATATGTACCCACAATCTACTATGCCTCGTAGGTCCTGTTGGGGTTTTCAAAGAATAAATCTCTCTTTACATGGTGTTGATGTACTAATTTATTGTTAACATGTTTGAAGGAGGACACATTCCCAGATAAGTCAAGTTATTCGCGAGTATCGTAAAACTTCATATAGAGTGCCGATGGCTATATTGGTGAGTGTGAGTTCCTTCTATGTAGCAATTGCTTTAGCAGCTGAAGTGAAACTTCTGTTGTAAATTTCCCAATATAGTTAGAAGTGAGTATGAGCATACTTCTATTCGGTTGGGTGCTGAGTTGTTAACTGTATGCTCCGATCATTTTGGTATTTTGTTTGATGATAACTCTCTGTTTGTGACAAAAAAACGAGAACATATAAATAGGACAACTGCCAATGGTTATTTCAATTTGTCATGAAATCGTCCGCGATATATCAAAAAAGCACTCAATATTAGATTTAGTGACGGGCATTTCATTTTTAGAAATATTGAGACTTTCATGCATGGACGTTCTTTTCCATTTTCCTTATATCTATTTGTGCTTGTTTTATTTATGAATGCTTGCATGAGATTGTACCCGCAATTTTTCCAGGCATCCAAGAAACGTTACTGCATCAATGACCGCGTATGCAATAAACAAAATGTGGATGAAGAATGGTAAACTTCTAAAGCTCGGCTTATGTCTGCTTGTTTTGTTTTTGTTTCTTTGGTTTCTGATTGAGTGCTTTGGATTTATCGTCAGTAAATTGCTTCTCAAGGACCCCGATCGTGGATGTGTTGGATCTAAGTATGGGAATTCTATTGCTTTATGTGCGACAGTTGTTAATGGTGCTTTCGATCAAGCCTAACAATCAAAATTTTCATCTGCAGAAATGCCCATAAAGTTAAAAGCCATCCTTCTGTTAGGAAAGGTGGCTCACTTGAGGTTCATGATATTGAAGATCTAGTTAAAGTTGGAAGGGGTATCCAAGGTCATGTACTTTTTAGTACTTTTTTTTGTAAATGAAGTTTTCTGTGCATAGCTAATGCTAACAGCTAAAGTGGCTTCCTTATTGTAGGTTGCCCATACTTTGGAGCTCAGCTAATGGCTATAGATGCTCACATAATCTTTTGCCCATATAGCTATGTATTAGATCCTGTTGTCCGCAGAGCTATGGATGTAGATCTTACTGGAGCAATAGTGATCTTTGATGAAGCACAGTATGATCCATTGTCGCTCAGAAGTGCTTTTTGCATAACTAGATTCAGTTGTACATGGAGTTGGCTATATGTTTGGCTGCATTTCTGGGGTTTTAGTGAGAGTTTATGCATATTACCTTAATTGCTGCAGCCTTCTTGATCCTGTTCTTTGCTACCTTATTGTGCTTCTTTCCCATTTCTATTTATAAGAAATTATGCATTATGTACCTCTATTAATCACTCTCTGGTTGTTGACTCTGCTATAAAAAGGTGCATCTGCTTCTGTTGCTTCCCCTATTCTACCATGAATAAATATGCAGGGGAAGTGATACAGGAGAAAATTTGACTAATCTCGTCAGATTATATAGTTAAGAAACCAAGCAGATTCTTTGGATCCAATTGATGTTAAGTTATTCTTGTGTGTTCTTAACCTAAGTAGACTTTATTGTATCTAGGTATATTCTTGGAAGAATTGATTAGGATTTGAGGCTCCATAGGCAATATGACATTACTATTCTATTAAATCTCGAGGACAAAGTACAGTTATATAATTTATATGCTGATCCGTTTCAGCATATTCCTACAAGTTTAGTTATGAATGTGAAGAAAGAAAATAAGCTTGAACAACTTAAGTGTGGTTCTTGCCATGTTAACTGACCACGGAGCTTCCTGAAATGAATTATGGGAAGCAGGAGGAATGTTTAGTCTCAGAGTGGTATAGTATCATGGCTTAATACATAGATAGCCTCTTTGAAGTTGGCCTAAGAAAAGCACAAGTCTGGAACCAATGATTTATGTCATCATCCCCATTTTTGTCACAGGAAATACTTTGTGTGGTTATAAGCATGGTTGAATATGTTATGAAAATTTTAAAAGTTCATGATATTTTCATGACTTACACACACACACACACACACACACATATCTATATATCTATATATCTATATATATATATATATATATATATATATATATATATATATATATATATATGTATGTATGTATGTATATTGTGATTTCTTATCATACAATGATGAAATTTCAAATTCTCGCTTGCTTTGTATTCCTGTGAGAAATTTTTTATGATGTATTCATGGAGAATTTTTTGATGGTGTCAGTCATTTCTGTAGAATTTTTAAAGGTATTGGGAATTAAGCAAGTGCAAGCTATGTCACATGAGTGCGGGGTGCAGGTGCGCCGGTGCGGGTGTCGGAGCGGCACATCCCAAAAAGTTTAGGTGCGGCGATGGTATTTTATTATTATTGTTATTAATTTATTACATATATATAACAACATAAGCATGTATATATTATTATTACAATTTAGTTATTAATGTATATAACACACTTGCATAATTGTATTGCATAGGAAAATATCAGAACAACATATATTATATATAATTATATTACATATAGTAATTTAGTAATATGACATACTAACAGTCTTAACATAAAACATAAAAAAATGATAGAATCATAGAAGCAGAAATTGAAAATTTGAAATTAAAACTTCAAAAGAACAACACTAACCACAGCTGGTCGGCTGCATAATGCATATATAAAAAAGCTTATATTATATATTATAAGTTTATAACATGAGAATATATCACTATATCAGTTGCAAAGTATATATGCACGGCTGACTATATATATTTGTTACTTGAACTTTGAAACTTTTATAGTAGATTCAAGAACAACTGAACAAGCATCTAAAATAAAATGCTAAAATGTATACAGCAATTATAGCAATTGCAGTCCAGTACTCAGCAGTGTATACCACGGACTACAGAAATACAAAACATGAGAAGTTGAGAACTGTATACTATTTAGGCATATAGGCTGTAGACCATGATGACATGATATGAAAGTATCAAACAGCAGTAAAATTGACTTAAAAGTGATGCAATCAAAGACAAACACACAAGGCGCAACAAAAAAATGAACAGATGGAACGATTCGTCATGCTGGAATCTGGCATGTGGTTGGGTTATTGGTGGGTTCAGAGTCTTCAGCTTCAATCTGTTTGTTTTCCGACAGATTTGGGTGGAGACACAGCAGCTCGTCGCTGTAGGAGATGGCGATGGTGGAGTTCCAGTGCAGCAATGCCTCTTGTGACCTTGTCATTGGATGGTGGCTGAATCAATGCCTCTCGTCGCAGGAAAAAGGTTGAAGACAGCTGCTGCTTGTGAAGATTGCCCACCGGTCACTAGAAAAACGTGAAGATCGCTGGAAGGAGGAGCACACTGCACGGCAGGGCACGGGCAAAGGTAGCAGGCATAAGGGCTTCAAATGAAAAGAGTCAAATCCCTAACCCCCTTTTTGTTTATGTTTTAACAAATTAAAACAAAAAACCAAAAAATGGGACACATTTAGATCGGACTGGGGTTGACCGCACCTGACTCGAGGTTGATGCGAGTTAGGTGCACGTCGGAATTGGACGAATATAGTCTGGTGTGGCTGACCTCATCCGACACACGTTGACTGGCTCGGCTGTGGCAGTAAAATAGAAGAGTCCGTGTGACTTAGAGTGCAAGGATCTTGATGTTCCTAAACAAGTGGTACTGATACAGCTTTTCTTTGCCACCGACAACAGAAAGCATTTTAGAAGTGCTTTTTGAGTAATAAATTGATCTGATATGGGGCTAAGATAAACGTCTGTCGCTATTTTTTTAGCATATATTAGACACTTACTGATAAACTTTATTCCTAATATTTTTTGGATACATACTCATGATTTTTGTAGTCAGAAGATTTCATAAAAAGAATAAAGGCCTCAGATAAACATCTTTTGTCGTTTTTTTAGCATATATTAGATAATGATGAAACTTATTCCTAATATTTGTTGGATACTTGCCGATGATTTTTGTAGTTAAGTTTCTAACTTCTAAACTTTCACAAAAAGATTGAAGGTAAAAGAACCTCCTAAGACATTGAATGGAAAATGTGTGCTGCAAATGAGATTTGTGAATGTGGTTATAATTATCATGCCCTTATTTGAATGCCATCCCTGATCCCTCTTATCTTGTTATCATTATATTGTTATTCATCTGCCAGAACGATGCAGTAGACATGTGCCTTGTAACTAAACTTGTTGTAAATATTTTTATTCTGCAGTAACATAGAAGACATGGCACGGGATGCAGGTAGTTTTGATGCTGAGGAAGATGTTCTAGATAGTAAGTGATTCTTACTCTTTATTTCAGTATATAAGAGGATGGACATCTTGATTTGATTCTGATTTTAGTTCTGCTTGTATGTATGCCTGTATAGAGTTGCAAGTTGAACTGGCACAATTGAGCTCTGTTGACAATAACATTTACCAACCATTGCATGATATGATTCAGGTACTTGCTATACTATAGCTTACATTTTTTTTATTTAGATTGTCATTTTCTTGACATTTTTGATTCTGCATTTTCTAGGGAATCACTACTTGGATGGGTCAAAGAAAAGATAAATTAGAGAAGTTCGAATTTGAGCGTCATTTTTCCTGGTAATAATGTTTGGTCTATATGTCCTTCTATACCTTTTCTAGGGAAATGATCAATGAACTTATTTTTTGATTCACCATTAACTCTTGGTCATTGTGAACGGAAAGGTACACATGAAAGGTACACCATTAACTCTACAGAAATGACTGACACCATCAAAACATTCTCCATGAATACATCAAAAAATTCTCCATGAATACATTTTTTGATTCACCATTAACTCTTGGTCGTTGTGAACGGAAAGGTATGCATGAACTTATTTCATCATGATGCAAGGACATTATTAGAGCATTTACCTGAAACTAGCATACACAAACAACTTAAATCATCTTAATTAGAAAACCTGTATATAATCATGAATATATTTCACATACACAACATATATACATGGTATACACACACACTTATATGTAATATCCAGCTGACATAAAACTCCCATGCTGGATGCCGGACAAATCTTCCTCTCCTGGGTCATGTTGGAGAATTCTGGCCTCTCATGCTCAAACTTGTAATGTGCATTGTCAAGGTAGAGAAAATTTGATTATTGATCCTGGGTGCTTATACATTTTGTTTTCCGTGCTTTTCAATGCATTCATGTGACCGTAATTTTTAGCATGCATTTAGGGATGTCATGTGTTTGTCAGTTAGTTTTGTCATGTTCAACACCCACGATGCTCACAAACATTTTCACTGGTGTTCACATCCAAAATTCGTGACCTTATAAGCAGCATGATAGCACTGTATTTTTTGTTTGAAGTAAGTTGTTTGCTTCACTCCTTTTACAGTTGGACTGGAGATAATGCTGTAAAGGAACTTGAAGCTGCTGGCATTTCTCAACAGTGCTTACCTGTCCTGCAACAGTGTGCCATGAAGGTAGTATTTCAAAATTTGTCTATGAAACCTCTTAGAAATAAGATGTTGTCACACACTCATATTTGAGTTTGTTGAACTAGGCGATCAAAATTGCTTCAGATGCAGAGATAGATAGGGTCCATCTGAGTGGCATGTCCGTAGCAACTTTGGATGGTATGCAAGTAATTTATTCTGGTTTGCATGCCATCGGTGCCCATATGCTATTGACTATTTTTCTTTTCTAAATTATGCAGGATTGATTTCTGCACTTAGCAATTTGTTTGCCGGTGGTGGGATTCATCTAATTGATTATCAGCTAGCCTTGCAAAGATATATTAAAAGGGAGAGCGGTAAATGGATCCAGCTATTTATCCTACAGTATTTATCCTAAAGATAATCAAGCAATCAGTTATTAATAATCTTTTGAATTTCATAAAGTAATCTATCTGTGACATTTGTTAGTGGGATTGCCTGCTGTTTTATTTCTATGCTTTTCAAGATCCAAGCTACTTGTGGATTTTCAGTACAGATAAACAAGTTCAAGTTTGCCTCAATATGTGGAGGTTACCCTGAAAATTGCTGATTTTGCTTTTGAAGCTAAAGGAAA
This sequence comes from Nymphaea colorata, assembly GCF_008831285.2. NCBI lineage: Eukaryota > Viridiplantae > Streptophyta > Magnoliopsida > Nymphaeales > Nymphaeaceae > Nymphaea > Nymphaea colorata. Next base: position 19,335,275 of record NC_045139.1, read on the forward strand.
ACAATATGCTCTATCCTTGGATTTTTGTCTTCTTATGGTACTAACATTTTGCATATGATTTTGTGGGGGATGATTGACTCTTTGTAGCCAAATGCAGGAAGTAATGCAAGTGGTTGGACACATTGTTTTAGCCTGTGGTGCTTGAACCCTTCAGTAGTTTTTAGAGAGCTTGCAGACCTATCCTTATCTGTGATACTTACCTCTGGGTACACATCTTAGTGGACTTTCTTGTTATATTTTTCAATCACATGCATGTTCACTTAGTTTACAAATGTACTTTTCACAGTGGGCTAAATTTATGTTTTATAACAGTTGTCCGTATGCATTTATAATATGATTTCCTTGTTGTCATTACCTCTTTTCTTTTTAATTATTATTTTACCCTTGGTGGTTTAGAACACTTTCACCCATGAGCTCGTTTGCCTCTGAACTTGGAGTCCAATTTGAGATATGCATGGAAGCGCCACATGTGATAAATATGGAATCTCAGGTGCAGACTTTCTTTTCATATATATGTATATATATATCACGATTTTTATAACTGTGGGTCACTAGCAATAGTTCTTCTGTTGAATCCTTTGGTTTGCAGCTCTGGGCGGCGGTAGTCTCCAATGGCCCTGATAATGTTTGTCTGAATGCAAGCTATAAGACAGCTGATAACTATGCTTTTCAAGTAAGACCACAATAGGCAAGATTGTTTCTATCTTTAAAAACTTGCATCTTACAGTTACCAATATTTTCGTTCTTGAAGGATTCACTCGGTGCATCTTTGGAGGAGATATGCAAGGTAGTGCCTGGTGGTGTATTGGTGTTTTTTCCTAGCTATAAACTAATGGATAAGCTATGTTGCCGTTGGAAGCAGACTGGTCTATGGTCTCGGTTGTGTGAAAGGAAGCCTGTTTTTGTTGGTACGATTTTTGAGTGCTTTACCTTTCAGAATAAGGCATGTTATTTTTGCAATATCAATGTGGACATGATTTCCATGGCAGCAGGAGTCCTCCCTACTGTATTGTATGTAAACAAAATCAATAAGTGTATGCAAGGTGGGGTTATACATTTCAGTGAAGGCATGTCTTTTAGCAATATGAATATGGACTGACAATTTTTAGGCAACTAAGGTTCCTTCCTACACTGCTAGGTTATTTGTTGTAGCTGAATATTCCTGCACTTATGTATCTCAGTCTCTCAGATGACTTGTTTCAAATCTTTGTTTCCACAATTTTGCTTTCTTGACACGGCATCAGTATAATATTTTACCTGTCCTAAGCTGGGAAACTTCATTTTTTTCATATACCTTGTACTATCAGAAAATCAAGGATGTTAACCATTTATATTCCTCCATTATGTGCTAGAACCACGAGGGAGTTCAGATGATTTTGAGTCAGTCCTGAGAGGCTATTATGGATCTATTCGTGGAATGAGAAAGCCTGTAAAATTGAAGGGTCGGAATAAGCGAGACTTCAAGCATTTGGTTGACGATGATTCTCTCCAAAATGATCCTAAAGGAGAAGCTGCCCTCCTAGCAGTATGCCGAGGCAAGGTACCTTTTTATTAGATTGTCATCACCTGTGGTAGTTTCTTTTATTATTTTCTATCTGATACTATTTTACTTGTTTTTTCTACAACCGAGCACCTTTTTCTTATTTCTTTCATTTTATGTCCAAGCATCGGTACTCTTCATCCTTAATTTTTATCATCCTTAATTTTTATCAATTGCGTAAAACTACAGTTATAATGTTTTTCTGTAGTTAAAGCAGATCTAGTGTGCAAATATCTTTTAAGGCAAGCTCAAGTGAAAGAGCCATTTCTTATTACCTTTTTTTTTTGGCAGGTTTCTGAAGGTATTGACTTCTCTGATGAAAATGCTCGGGTTGTTGTATCCTTCAAATGCTCATTTGAAGTTGTGTTTTATTTCCCTCTGCCAAACTAATTTGAAGTTTGAACTGCTTTTATTTCCAAATTATGTGGTATTAGCGGATAATCTTTTCAGCATGCACACATACTGGAAAAACTTGCACACTATATTGGTTGATTGATAATCTTATGCTAGTTCCTTAACATAGTTAGGTTATTGTTGGAATACCTTTCCCTAACAAGTAAGTTATTCCATAGTCTTGTTAACTGTTTGCGGTATATTGGCTGTTACGAGACTGTATTCATTTCTAGATGCAATTCTATGTAGGAATGACATAAAAGTGGTTATGAAAAAGAGGTACAATGACAAATATAGATCTTCTAAAAAGCTCCTTAGTGGGAACGAATGGTACTGCCAGCAAGCATTTCGAGCTCTGAATCAGGCTTCAGGTATGTATTTCTATCCTTTAATGCTTCAGTTTTTAGCAAAAATGTAGTTTTTGTTAAATTCTCTGCCTTCGGTCCTTATCCTTTATAATTAGACAAGAACAATGAGATATACGAGTGCTTTTCCTTGTCTTCACTTATTTTTTACCTGAGAAAATTCATTTTCTTTACTTTTTTGGATTTGAGGGTCGGATAAACTTTTTCTACCTAAAATGAGGTTCTTCGTCAAGACAAATGCTGGGGAAACTACATAAAAAGAAGCACCTTCTATGCTCATGTTCATGGATCCGAAATTTTTCAAAGGTTCGGATTAATCTGTGATAATGGTACTGTGTATTTTGTCAGTAAAGAAATAGTCCAGCAAAGGAAGCCCTATTGGTCCACTCACACAAATAGAGATGACAACATGCCACCTCAGGACTGTCGGAAGATCCCACAATTCGAACCTATTTGGTTGTTCCTCAAAAGTACTTCATAACATCATCCCTGTTTCAAGAAAAATTCAACCTGAAATATCGGTCACTGCATTGCTCACATCTATTACTCAACCACCCAGATTGCTACAACTTTTCGTTGGTTTTTATGCTTTTCAGAAAATTTATTAATGCAGTTCAAATTTTGTTCTTTAATCCTTATGTTTCTCTTCCTTCCACAGGTCGATGCATACGACATAGGGACGACTATGGAGCTATAATTTTGTTAGGTAATTCAATGTCCTTGCTTGTTGTTTCTCTAATGACAAATCATAATGTTAAATACTACAATAGAGGAGTGAGCAGATTTAGTTATTTCCATTTATCTTTTCCTTTCAACGTCCAACAACTTTTGAGACAAAAACATTTGAAGCTAAGTTCCTTGATGCCTTTTTAACAATGGTGGTTTTCTAACCTTGCTTCACTGCATTAAACTGGGATTATATTTTGATGAAATGTGATTGTGATGCTTCTAGGGATGCTAATTATTTGGTATAGTCCAATATCCAATTCAAATCCAATTTCAAGTAATTGGATTCAGTAAGAAAATTTACATCTGATTAACAATTGCATAAATATACAGTTCTTATGGTTATCTGAGTCCAGAAAATTCACATCTGATTAGCAATTGCATAAATATACAGGTCTTATGGATATGTGAGTCCAGTTACATGTAAAACTTTGGATACAGTTTTCTATTTTCTGCATTTGAATCCGAATCTAATGTAAACTGAATGGCATTATTTTTTACTGATTTACCAGATGTCTTTTGCTTGATTTTGATTGAATGTGACCTGATGCTTTCATGAAATCAATATAATTCGATGTATAAAATTTTAATTCATGCTCCATAATCCAACTTATTGTTTCCTTTGCATATCTTTTCAGATGAGCGGTTTAGGGGGGAGAAGAATGTGGCCAACATGTCGAAGTGGCTTAGGAAGTCAATTAAGGAATATGACAATTTCAGCATGGCAATCGACGCTCTAGAGAAGTTCTATCCCAAAGCTAAGGTCACCTTCTTATCTTGATTTTATAATGCTCACCCTGCTTTTGGTGCCCTAATCCCTACGGATTTCAAATTCACAATTCTCAACATGTCTCCTTTGACCATTGATTGCCCATCTGTTATTAACAGGAAAAGGTAGATGAAAAATATGTTAATATGAAAACAGCTGCAATTGGTGATTCACTTGCTAATGAAGGTCATGAGAAAACGACCAACAACTCAGGGAGTGGGTCACAGAAAAAGACAACTCAGAAAGTAAAGAAAATCTGCAAAGGACAGGAAAAGCAAATTGCTTCTAGTGATAAGCTAATGCCATTGGAAAACTGCGTACTGAAAAAGCTCTCTGCTGCCATTAAAGGAAGCAACCTGTTTTATAGCCCTTCGAGAAAGGAAGAACGCAATTCTCCTTTGGTTGATTCTTCTCGTGTAAAAACAAAAACGATTGATAGACAGAAACGGGATGAAATTATGGGTACCTCATTAAGAAAAGCATCAAGGTACTTTTTCTATACTTAATCATGCATTTATCTGGTTCTTGAAACCAATAAGAGATTATCTGTGCAGGTCGACAGTGGAGGACAGTGGAAATTCAACTGGCTCTGACAGTAAACTTTCTAGTGACACAGAAGGGGAGCATGTTTATCATGCCATGGTGGAACAAGATGATAATTTTCCTGCCACAGCTCCAACTCTTAGTGAAAGTCCTGATAATCTGTCTCATCATTCATACAGCTTCATCACTCCATCAGGAGTCTCTTCTAAAGATGCATTGCTTCCAACTGTTACTCCAGAAAGTACGGTAGGCGCTGAAGACGTTCCAAACCCTGAATTTGAATCATCTTTGAGTCATAGTGTGAATTCCTATCATCAGAAAATGAGAAAACCAATTAGTCTGCAGTTGCACAGGTATATGCAAATGAATGTCATTGGATCCATAGGAGATGAATCTGTAGAATGTACTGATTCTATGAGTATGCATAGCTCCAGTCAAGCAAAATGGAGAACTGGATTAGCTTATCAGGATGGCACTTCAGGTATTATGAGTGAAAGTTTCAGGGAGAGCCATCCAAAAGTTCCAGACATGGAAAGCTTGATTGCCCAACCAGCTTCATGTGATTTTGGTGAACTTTCAGAGAGAGGTGAAGATTGCATTAGATCTATGATGTCATGCCTATGTTGCTCAGTCTGTGACAATCCACTTGGACTAGCAGATGAGCACTTTCTTGTGAATTGCTCATTTTCTTCATCTTCAAAATATTGTCTCAAGAGTCTCATGAAAACTGCATTGGTTACTGGAGATTCTGAAGAATCTCTTGTTGGAAGTGACCCTGGGCTTGTACCAATTATTATTTCTGACGTTAACTCTATTGATTGCCGAGTTAGCCACAAAAGAGCCACAGTAAATGATCCAAATGAGGACATCTGGTCTGAGGAAGATGGGTGCGTGTTCCGACCTGTCTATTGCCCATACTGTAGTATGTCCAACCCTTGCCTTGGGTTGCAGGTCATGGCAACAGATACATCAAATATCCATTTACTGGAAAAGGTAATGTTTCTTATTGCTGTTGTTGGATCAAACATCTTATAGCAGCAGTCTCAATCTTTTGTGCAAAGCAGATTCTTTTTCTCGAGAACCGTGTCACTGCCAGGATCCATGATGCTGAGGTAAGTTTTAGCTGTCCAACTTTTAGTTTGCTTGCATGTTCATCACTTCCTTTCTAGACATTAAGATAGAGGCAGAATAACATGGTAATGGGCTAGTTTTCATGGGAGTGTGGAAGTGGAGAAGCTAGAAAAAATGATTAGTTTTCAAAAAGCATCAAAAACGTTGTTTGGTTCTCTTTCCTAGGTAGCATTAGATAATGGACTGTGTTCCTGGTGATGCAAGGGTCAGGCTTTTTTTGGTCTTGTAGGTGCGTAGTAGTAATAGTACACATATGTAACCACAATACAGCGATTGAAGAGATAACGTTGAATTTCTACCCTGTGAGTAGACCTAGTTTACGAAACTTTCTTCCATGTTTCTTGAAATGATTCATTTAAATTTTAGATTATCTTTGTTCAATTTGGACAATTGGATGGCATACCATGATGCGTAGTTTATCAGTTTGGTTGATCATTTGATAAGAAGCTGCAGTTGCAGTTTTAACGTTTTAGAGACCCACCATTTAGAGTCATTTTGACAATAACCAAAGGCTTGTGTTATTAGTTGGACAAAATGCTGTTAGCATTGATATCTGAAGTGAATAAATGATGCGAAGAATAGGGTTTCTGTCTACCTTCTTGAATTAGGTGAATTGGCATGTTTTTATTTTATCAAAAGAAAAAGAGTAATATAACAAATTAACTTATTGAAAAATAGATATACCAAAAAAAAGGAAAGGGAAGAAAGCAAATTCTATATTAGTATGCCTCATTTTCCCTGCGGCTTGATATGATGCTTACAGGCTAATGCAGGCGATACACGCTTACATAAACAATGCTGGGTGGATCTTGAGTTGCAATTCTTAGCACAAGATCCATCGCATGCTTGCAACAGGCTGTTCTGAAAATCCTTATCTTTTGATGGGATAGGTTTCAACGTTGGCTGATGGATCAGTCTCTGTCGCAGCTTCAGATCCAAGTCTATACCAGAAAAATTCATGTCTTGTGGGATCTACGAGTGTTGGTTGTGTAATGGCCAAACACTCAAAGGTGGTTAGTTGCAAATTTGTACTTGTGATGTCAATTTTTTTGCTCTTCCTTGTGAGGCTAATCGTGTTCTAATGCTTTCTAGCTGAGGTTACCACGGAAAGAATCAGGTTCGTGAGCTGCAGATTCAGGCTGGTGCATGTGTTTATCGAGTGAGAAATTGTCCATAGTGTATAAAACTACCTTTTCTTATATAAGTGATCAAGATTGAAACTGCAAATATGGCAAGGTCCATCATGTTTACGCAGGTGCAGACAACTGAGCAGAACGAAACTATCAAATTGTTCGAGATTGGGACGGACAATCAGATGGCTGTAATGATATATCATTCGGCTGAAAGCAAAGGCTTTCAGTTGACATGGCGATAGCAACTTAAGCCACACGATCGTATTCTCTGTCTGCGATGATGACTGTCATGTCGTCAACTGGTTGCCATGCTAATCTTCCTTATGAGGGAACCTGTATGTATCCACATATTTACTAGTCCCTATTTAGAATTGGAATTTCCTCAGCAGATTCCTTTTCCAGATGCAGTGGCAGCTTTAGGAAAAGGGTGATTAACCGTGATTTGTTGGTTGCGGAGAAAAAAAACTGTGTATATGAGATTTTCCATAGAATCGCTATTATTACGACTAATTGAAGCAATAATTTCTTCTTCCGGAACGATCTCTGTGCGTTACTGATCAAAACTAATTAAGCCATTTTAAAACATTCGTTATTGTAACTACAATGCCAAAAGAAATCCCAAAATTCTCATATTCCTAAATTCTTGGTAGGCCTTTATCAGCCGTATGCATGTTAATATCTGCTCAATCTTCGTAGAAAATGAAGATCACGGCACACGATTGAAAACTTTAGTAGAGGTGAGAACAAGCACCATTATTTTTTTCTAATGCTTCCTCCCAGAAAAATGTAAATTATGAGTCAGTAGCTGTCAATCATGTGGCTAAACAAAGGAAATCACTTTCGTTCCGGCCGATCTAATTCGAACAAAACACTTATGACGCATCTTCACTAGTGTTCCTGAGCATATTTTTATCGGTCTGGAAGAATTGGAATGTTTTGGATGGGTTTAACTCGTGTAGATTTTCAAATCTTTAATTAGTTTAAGATGTTATACAAGTTTCAAAAGCTGAGAACTGCTACTATTTCTAGCTGAGGTATAACCCGCCGTCATGGTGGATAGGGTCTTGCGTTGTTGTTTGTAAGATTAGGGCTGGGCGTCAGGCCGGCCCGGCTCAATTGGGCCCGGGCCTGGGCCGGGCCCAACTCCCGGGCTCCGTCTCCCTCTCCGCTCTCCCTCCTTTCCCCCTCCTTCCTTTCCCCCTCTCGGCCAATCCCTCCTCTTTCTCCTCCTCTCCGCTCCCCCTCCCTCTTTCTTCTGCTCTCCGCTCCCCCTTTCCCTCTTTCTTCTGCTCTTCGCTCCCCCTCTCCCTCTTTCTTCTCCTCTCCGTTCCCCCTTTCCCTACGCACGCTCCCTGCTGCGAGGGACAGTTCCGGCGTGGGAGGTGGCTCCTGCGCTGCCCGCCGCGGCCGTCGACTCGCCACGGGCTCACCGCGGCCCGCGGTCTGTCTGTAGCAGCTCTGGGAGGGGGAGCCGGGTTGTCAGGTATACTTGCTGAAGTTCGGCGATGGACAGTTCCGACGTGGGAGGTAGCCGCTCCCCCTCTCCCTCTTTCTTCTCCTCTCTGTTCCCCCTTTCCCTATGCGCGCTCCCTGCTGAAGTCTGGCAAGGGACAGTTCCGACGTGGGAGGTGGCTCCTGCGCTGCCCGCCGCGGCCGTAGACTCGCCGCGGCCCGCGGTCCTTTTGTAGCAGCTCTGGGAGGGGGAGCCGGGATGTCAGGTATACTTGCTAAAGTTCGGCGATGGACAGTTCCGACGTGGGAGGTAGCCCCTGCGCTGCCCGCCGTGGCCGTCGACTCGCCACGGCCCGCAGTCCGTCTAGCAGCTCCAGGAGGAAGACGGGAGGGGGAGCCAGACCGTCAGGTATACTCTTGATGTTAACACGCCAAACAGGTCGACCTGGGCCTCATTTTGGGTGGACAGACCCGGTACCCGGCCCAGCAATATTACGGGCCGGGCCCAGGCTTCAGGCCCGACCCAGGCCGGGCCGGCCCGATACCCACCTAAGATACAAGGTAACTAAGATTGTGCAAATCACGCTAATCGAAGCCACAAATAGTGGTTTCAATATTTCCCTTCGTCAAGAAGCCCGTGTATAAGTTGCCCTTGGCGCCTGCAAATAAGGTTATTCAGATGTCTAGCTTAGCCTGCTTTGGCGCAAGCATTGGAAACTAATACGCTTAGTCAAACTAATCATCCTAAGAAGTAAACCATAACAACTAACTTGTTTTTTACCAATCAGAAGTAAAGCTTGGTCTGCTAGTGTGAAACAGGGACAACATCGCAAATTTACGCGAAAGGAGATTTTTTGCTCCATCGAAGTGGTAGACAATCTGGAAAATTTCCGGAATATTGAACAAACCATGTGCAGCTCCAGCAAACGATACAGATCCGAAAGTTTTCTGAACAAAGAAACGCAATGTTGATGTACAAGGAAGAAAGAAACAACCATTCTTAGCGTGGCATATACGTACCTCTTCCAAACAGAACATGCCTGACGCTACAGGGTCCAAGCATGGCATGGCCAACAAACAAAGGTGAGGTACACAGGTTGTAAGACGGTGAGGTATGAAACCTATTCTCCAGCATTCCAATGTGATTGCAGGTTACCTATTCTCCAGCATTCCAATGTGATTGCAGGTTAAGAGTCGAGCCGCGTGCATGCTTTTGCATTGAAAATAAACATGTGAAGATCATAAGCCTACAAGGACCTAGGGGCAGCGATCCACAAGGGAAAGCAAGAGTTACAAAAAACTGAGGCATGATGCATATCCATATACACCTCGTGCCACTCCGAATAACTACAAGAGGAATACAACAGCAGAACAACCTAGACAGATCAAAATTGAATGCTGTACAAAGTGGACGAGAAAAAGCACAGGAAGAAAAACTTAAGATGCTGGCAAGTCTCGCTTCCCCAACCATATTCCTGAGCTAGTTGAGCCAGCGAGCAACACCATCTTCTTCACCAACTGCAGCCAAAATCTCAATACGCACATCCAGCACAGCCTGTTTTGTAACAAATAATCAAAGAACATAAGGGTCAGTCTTAGGGAGATTATGCCCAGATAAAGTGCAGGGATATCCAAGACATAAGATTGAATTGCCTGAATCTTGCACAATCACTTGCAAGACTTTGTAGACTATAATACAAGACAGCTAAACACTTTCTGATGGATAAAAGCAACAGGCATCCCCAAAGTAGCCTAATGTATGTTCAGCAAGCAGCTGAAGTCAAATGTATAGCAGGACAAGGGGTCCATTAGCAGAAAGCAGAATTCCCATAAAAACATAACAGTTTTATAGCTCGGCACAAAGATATGTCCACCAGGTTTACCAAAAGGGCTCAAGCCAAAAATTGCATTTTTTTTTCATATTTTGAAGTCAAAGGGGAGAGGCATTAAACAATCTGGTCTATGACTGGGACTTCTCAGGGAGTCTCATACTTAGAATCGCACACGCTGGACAGTTCACCTGGGGATTATCATGGAGAAGCTTTTGAGTTGGAAAGCCTTTGAGATCCAGAAGGACAATAGGGATTCGTGCAATTTTCAAATAGCAGAGAATAAAACTCCGAGGAGTAGGCCTTCAAAGATTCATGTATTTTGGCAGGGTCATAAGAACCATACCTGTTCCCACATCTTCTGAAGGCAACACTGCACTGGGGCTAGCAGATTCTACAGGTAGCATTTACCATCCTAACAAAAGATAGCATAAGTGCTCTTATCACTTTCACTAGCGTATTGTGTTGCAAGTTTCCCCGATATTGCCCACCTCAGGGATAGACTTACTTTCTCTGATGCTGCCAAGGAGGTGGGAGACCTACTCTTTTTCTCTCTCTCTAACAAAACCAGTTGTTCTGTGACTTCTCCGTTTTAGAAGCTTTTGCACAGTCCCATTTTTATCAATGAAACTAAAGGATTTACTACCTGCAAGCTAGCAAATGATGGAGAGTCTAACTGAATGAGCACCATATACATCATTTGACATTGCAGTGGCAAGTCATTCATCTTCTCACATATACTCCATTCTCACTGCCATTTTCTCCCTTCTACTACTGCTGTAGATTGGAAAAAGCTTCACAAACATCACAACATCTTCATACACATTGTGTCCCTGTGGCTTGACAATTTTGGGCAATCAACTGTCAAAACGGAGCAAACAGATGCAGTCAACTGAGAAATCAATTTCTCCGAGTTGGGAGAGTTATTTCTCAGAGTTGGGAGAGCTTTCTTACTTCTCCTTACATGCCACACAACACCTATCCGTCTATAGCAAGATGTAGGTTACACATGGGGAGGGATATGTGTGAATCATCTTTTCTATCCAATTGGATTTGTAAGAGGTGAGGCCAGTTGCTTTCACATCCGTAAATCTTATAATAATGATGGATCTATTTGACTATTACACCAAAAAGGACAAAAACTCTGACAAATTAAAGCTTCTTAAAGGTCATTGAAGCTTCTTAAAGGTCATTGAGGCTTGATGCCTTCAGCTTCGCCAATCAAAGAAACATATGGCATTCCAGCCATTAGTTCAGCTCAGCACTAAATTTTTTGGGCTCTTATGCTTGAAGTACTTTCTTTATGTATGTTTCACTAGAAAATCTAGGAATAATTGGAAGCTACATACCAATATTCAGATATATGGATAGAACCTGATGTCCCAGTTTCAATTACTATGGCTAGTGTAGCCAATTCAGTTAAGCTAGGAAAGTTTCATCAGTTTTTTCCACTGTTTTGATGGGGTTTCTGGGATTTGGAATGTAGAAACTCAGTTAATCATTCACAGGTCAGTTCCTGGCTCCCGACCTTCCAATATCCAGAAGCCACAAATGTGTGATCACAGCCCTCAGAGGCCTTCTGATAAATCTGCCAACTGCATAGTCACATGATTGGTGCAGAGAGGGTGCCACCAAGCAGTTCGGTATTGTATAAGATAGCAATTCCAGTATGCACTCTTAACTCGAAGTCCTAAGGGTTGTTCTACGTAACTCACTGGCTAGACCTTATTTAGTAGAGTCTACCCCATTTTGTTGTTGGAGGGAAGTGAAACTTTCACCTAAAAGGCCATCCAGCAAGCAATCTAAGGATATGCACATAAACGTACAGAAGCAAACATGGAACAATTACAGAAATCATCCATGTGATAACTCGCTACCTTTCAGCTTAAATCCTGCTCCTACACGAACAAACAGCAATTCATTTGCAGAAATAAGAAGTGAATAAACATAAGATAACCAGCGTGCAATGTCAAAATTCTCCTGTAATGATAAGCTTCAGAAACCTTAATATGCAGTACAGTGGGAGGTAGCAGACAAAAGAAAGAAATACAGTTACGGAGGTTCTCTTGCTCTAGGATTTAGATGGCAGTGAAATTTTCTAGCTCTAACTCAATGAAATAGAAAGAAATGAATGGCAACACACAGATAGCTCTTGCTCATTAAAATTTCGCAGAGATATAAACTTGCTGGCAGTGCAACACTAATTTATCATATGATAAATTATTAATGAGGTCATAACCAGCCCCCATGAGTAACAACACTATAAGCCATGCATAAGACCAAACCAAGTGAAAGAGAATATCAAATCAACAACAAGAACCCATCATACTCAAATGACTAAAGAAGGAAGAAAGACGATGCTATGCAGGAAAAGAAATCCTCCAACAGATTAGAGGACACGAACACAAAATTAGCAAAATCAAAACTAGAGAGAAGCTTTGTGTTACTGCCCCACTTCTATCTACTAATTGGTGTGTAGATCTATGTTGAAATTCCCACAAGACCAAAATGAAGAAACAGTAGAGACATAAAGCTACACTTACAGATGGATTTCTGCAGTTGATGAGCTGACATTCATCCAACGATGACCCTTCCAAAGTCCAATTTTCCCAAACATCAAAGCTATAACTTGCAAATACAAATTCCATCTTCCTGTTGATCTGAAATTGAAATATCAAGGAGTTTAATTATATAAAGTGGGAAAAGAAAGTTTGGCAAGGGGCAACAAAAAAAATCAGAACCATGCACTTTGAACTACACATGACAAGCCAACTATAGGCGCCAACAATGTTGATTACAAAATCATACATTATCCTTTTATTTTAAAATAAAACAAATATTATCAACCTCAATGTTACTGTTCTTATGCATAATCAACAATATTCTGCATAATTGCATAATCTTGGAATTCATGTGGAGATATATATGTATCATTGTCACAGAAAGCGAGTTTTTCAAAAAAAACGCATATAATACATGTTTTTTTCACATTTTTCATTTACTGGCATTTTTTAAAAAAAGATGCATCTAATTGCCGTTTTATACGGCTGACTTTTGACACAGTAGGCTCAACTTTGCAAGTCATGAATATCTTATACATAAACAAGCGCACACACACACGCACACACACACACACACACACGCATATGCTACCATTGAGGTCCAAAGCTAATTTCGTACAATTATGTGAATTATTTTTACTTAAGTCTTTAATACCTTTCATCTTTGTTCTTTGTCATCTTCTCTATTATTTGCTTCTTCACATAAACTTGTAAGTCAGTGAATCACTTCAAACTAGAGGCTTAAATGGATTGAATAGAACCAAGTCTGCTAAATCCAATTTCCAAGGCCAAATTCAGATATCAAGCACATAAACTTGGAAATTATTCTGGATGGTAAAAGATTTGACTATGTAGGCTCAAATCTGAATTCTAATATTCTATGTATGATGGAAATCAAACAGAAAGTGATTAAAATGTGTTCTCTACATGTAAAAGTTGTACTTGGATTGGCTATTGCCTCAGATCCAAATTAAATCTGAGTTAATCTGAATGACAAATCTGAATCCAATCCACATGCATTTAAGCCTCGTACTAATGATATGAATCAAAGAATAGTGGCAACCGGCAAGACTCAAAGTAATGTGGCAAAAGAATTCTCTATTTTTCACAAGGAGAGGAATCACTCAAAGCTCACAGCAATTAATAACAAAATGTGCTCAAAGGGAAAAAAGAATGCATATAAAATGTCCTAAAAAAACTTCCAAGAAGCTCACAACAAAATGGGACCCAGACCTTCCTTTTGGTGGTAAGCTGCAGGAGCTGTTGGAATCTACAACGGCATAATCTCTTATTTGGCTGCTTTAAGCAGCAACCAAAACGTAGAAAATTACCAAAATAAAAGAAAAACCAAAAAATACAAAAAAACTAAAAATTTGTATAACAAAAATACCCTAATTCCCAACAGACAAATCACACCAGATGCAGCTTGGGCAGATGAGGCTTCAGCCTATTAGCTTTTGAGACAGAGGAAGAATAAAAACAGAGATTGTTATGGGGACTATGAAAATCCAGTTACAGAGGCTAACTTTAGTTCTGGCCTGCCTTCCATAAAAGCAGGAGTCTTTTCATGAACATTGTAAATGGTTGAACAGATCAAACGGAAATACAACATGAGAACCAGGCTTATCAGATGCAAGCTAGATCAGAGCACAGGCTTTTTCAGACAGGTTATCACCAAGTTGACAGCAAGGAGTATGGACAATGGAATGGCGAGTCATCTCCCCTGGCCCACTAATGTGACCACTATATACTAGCATAGAATAAATTGTTAGAAATATAGGGTCTTGAAGAGTCCTTCAAGGACCACATCTAATCTTCAAGTATAGATACAAATCTATACTTCTTAAGAGGATCCTCACAGCTACCAGTGCTCTAAGGCACAAGGAACAAGTCAAAATAGCAGCAACCAATTCACTATAATGGCACTAAGGCCCACACAGTGCGTCACACCACTGTACCAAACAACGACCAGCTTAAACGGGCATCAAAAGCCCAACAAGGAATCATATGGCTGAAGAGAAACTTTATTAAATGAAGAACAAGGGCTGTAAAACAGCCTCATTTAAGAATATGTTACAAGGGGTTTTATATAAGACAGTGAAGAGATGTTGGACGACTCAATGGCTAGAATTGTAGTCGTTGGGGACTCCAACAACTCTTACAAAGGAATAGAGGCTTATAATACAGAACCTTGGCATGCTAATCATGACCAACAATTTAAATCTCTAGCCACCTCTGATCAAAACCTAATTTTAGTGCCAACATCTTCTGCTGGTCTTTACAATAGCTTCATGGCCTAGAACCATAGCAGGATTCTGCACAGCCAGGTCATATACATCATTTAGAAAGTAACAATAAGTTTTTGAAATGCATAAGCAAAGTTCATATTGTTTAAAGACCAAACCACAGCAGTCTGTGTACACTTGAGAGCCAATATAAGGCTGTTAACCACAAAACTTTGATGGGAACACAAAAGATTGGAAATTTGGGCACACATTTCATAGACAGGAACAGACCTGAAGGAGTTTCCCACCAGCAGCAAAAGATCGCAATCCAAGCGTATCCTGCATATGAAAGACACAGAATATTAGTATCTATTACATGTAAAAAATAAAAAGGACTCGAGAGAAAATAGAGAAGTGAAAGGAAGAAGATTTCCAAGTAAAATAGAAGATAAATAACCAAATAAAAGACCACAGTTAGTACCTTCCCCCTCAAGACCACTAGAAATTGAGCAGCAGGGTCCCTTTTTGTCACATTGGACATAGTATCCAGAAACCATCCACCACCCGGTACTCTTTGCCGGGATATATGAAACCCAGGTCGGTCCCTTGCATGCAACGCAATAACATAGTCATCCTTCAGCAGCTGATTAGGCTGCCTCAGATCTGTACGTACAACTGCATGCTTGTCAGGAGTTGCATCCATAGCTAATTCCATAGTACCAGCATTCCTACTTCTGGACTCATCAGGGGAACCAAAACGTGAACTAGAACTAGGAGCTTGTTCCCTTCCACTTATAGCAGTATCATCCTCCCTCTGTATTGCAAAATTGTAGTCTCTCTCCATTGCAGAAGACTCGCCATGCTTTTGTTGGGATTTGCGACGAGCAGGTCTTTTCTTACCTTTCTTACCTGACCTTCCATGTGTTCCATCAGATCTAGTGACGGCAACCTGAGATAAGGCAGAATCCTGACATTCAGCATGAGAATTTTCCATCTCATACTCCTGCTTCTGGACAATTCCTGAGTGAGCATTGTTGTCACTAGTTATTAGCTCACTGCCGCAATCCAATACAGAGGTTTCTCTTGCGGTTTTCTCAGAATGTTCATCAGCAACTGCAGATTCAGCCTCTTCGGCCTCATCAGACACCGCATCCTTTGGGACAACTCCAACAGTAAAGAATGAATGCAATATTGATATAGCTTTATCTCTTATTTCCAACCACACTTCCTCACTATAATCTGCACTTCGGGGCAGTATTAACACATTTGGCATCTCTCTTACCTAAGTAAAGAAAAGAAAAAACAAGTTTCAGTGAGACTGGGGAGAAATTGGCATCTGGAAAGAAGAGGAAAATGTTAAGCACCATATGTAATAAAAAGGAAAAGGCAGATAACCGTTGTAAGTACTCTCTTATAGAAAAAACAGATAATGACTATGGGTTCTCCAGATTATGGTGCATAAATAGTGACTATCAACAGAAGTAGCAAATTGCAGCATATATATTAGAGCTTTCATCAATAATCATGTGAGATATATCATATGAAGCTAATCAATTTTGCCATACCTATCATGACGAAGGCAGAAAGTAGTGCAGTTCAAAGGGAAAACTGCAAAAGGAGTCACAAACTTAGTTGTCAAACTAGCCACTAGTCAAGGCTAGGTGCCAGTCAGCCGGCTAGTCCCTGCTTTCAGTTCAGTTGGGCCTGTTGAGAAATTACTAGACCGACTTGGTTGACTAGTGGTTAGCACAGGCCAATCCAAAAAACTCAGGTCCTTCTAAAATATTAAATATGATTTGTTATATATATACATTGCATATTCCATATGCTGTTTATTCTTCCTTTTTCTTTCAAAAACATGAAGCCAAGTCTGTAATTTTTGCAAGTCTAAGTGTCTCCTTATTAATTTTATTTTAGTCAATTGACGTTGACCAACTGAAACCAACTAGTTTTTTAGGGCCTTGACCAACCTGAGTCCCGGTTCCAAATTTGAGAACCAAGGGCATAAATTATATCCAAAAAGCAATAATTTAATTAGTTTACAGGTGATCTAAAGATTGCAAATCATCCTGATATTGGACTTTATGTTTGAAGAGATTCGTTTACAGGTTTCAGCAAAGAGACCAAAATTGTGTCAATGTCAGGTGGAGAAGACAAATCTAACCTCTTGAAGCTTTGGCAGCTGCACTTTCAACCAAGATATAACTTTGAGGTCTCACGAGTAAGAAAAGATAAAAATATGAAGTAGCCAATATGTTCTCAAGGACAGGGGCAACCTCAAGATGTATGTCATGCATTATGGATGTAAGGTCCACGAAGTTTTTCCGTCATTAAATGAAAGCACACCTTTTTTGTCTTGCTATTTTGTTGTCAGTGTTTCGATGTATTCACAACTTCTCTGCCATATTACAGTTTGCCTACTAAAGCATTTTCAATTTTCATACAGATATATCTTTGTAGCATTCCCCCCCCCCAACCTTCTCACTAATGAACTTTCCTAGGCCACTGCTGGCTGTCTTGTGTACCTGCAATAATTTTGACCAGCAATCTTTTGGACAAAGATAATTAAACACGCTGAAGATCACTTTGAACAACTTTTCCTGATAGCGTACAGTGCTTTCTTGAGAGACATGTTTAAGGACTAAACCTCCCAACGTAGGAGAAAACAATATCATAAAAAACCATAAAGAAATCAATGCATACCCTAAAGCTAATACCCATACCCATGCTTCCATCCATTGTGGTCCCTCAGCCCCATCCAATGCACAGCCAGCAATAGTTCCATCAATCAAAAGTTGTTTCAGTGCACAATCATCTATTAGTTGACTGCTCCCAGTATTAACAATGTACGCACCTGAAAGGAAGAAAATCATAAACATCAAGGAAAGATGCAATTAAAGGAAAAAAGAGACCTTTAGATTTAACAAAATGCCATTAGGTAAATCAACGAAGGAGCTTCAACGTTTATATATATAAAATCGACTAAAAAGAGAAGAAGAATTTGCCCTCAGTACCAGGTTTCACATGCTGTAAGCAATCTGCGCTGATGATCTGGACGGTTTCATTGGACAGTGCGCAATGAAGGGAGATTAGGTCACTTGCTGCCAATAAATCATTAAGAGTATCCATTCTTCGAGCAGCAGGAGGAAAGCACAACGAAGGACGAAATGATTTTCCTTTGTCCTAAACAAAAACCATCAAAAAGATAAAACAAAATAAAGAATAAAAATCCACCAATACTATTATTTGAAAGAATAATAGATTCTACCTACATCCAGCTTTCCCCTGGGATTTTCAGCGATACTCCCCTAAAATTTATGGCCATTAGAACTCATTCACAATCTTAATCCACATCCAATTTTAAGAATCAACTAGTATATGTAACTTATGTAATGCAGAATAGTAGGATACTCGCTCCTTGTCATAGCCCTAGCAAGAAGGACAACTACCTCTTTGTTCAAAGCACAAATCGCTTGCATATTTATTACAAGCCAGTTGCATTAGGTCTCTAAGGAGTGTGGAGGCCATTGCCCATACATGAAATCTGTGAATCTCTTCCTAACAACAGCATGCCATTGTACAAAATTTTGAAGACACTAAAAAAAATAATAATAAAAAAAAAACGGATAGAAACACTCGCAAAAGTCCAAGGATCAACTGCATTTTGCATTTTATGTTCTTAACAAGCACGGAGAAGGAAAACCCTAAAGATCTTTCAAGAGACGAGATGGCTCCCGTACCTCTTTTAGGTCAAAATAGAGAACGCTGATTTGGAAGGCGAGGCTCCTGGTGGCCAAGCAGCACGCCGACGCGGACCGGCCGACGATCCCGAGCACTAGTCCTCGGCACCGGCGCATTCCACGGCAGAGCGGCTGGATCGAGCCAAGCCAGCCGGACGACGAGAAGCCGTGCTTAACAAGGGCGTGCGTCCGACGTAGGAGGCCGAGTATAAGCGCCATGATCGTGTCGGCCACCTCCTCGGCGCGGCTTGTGTCGACATGGACAAGGTGGAGGCCGAGATCGGCGGCGAGCGCGGTGTCGACGGCGCGGTCGGAGGAGCCGAGGCAAAGGATGAGCTGCCAGGGCTGGAGACGGCGCTGAGCCGCGCGGGGGAGGAAGGCGAGGGAGTGGAGGAGGACGGCGGAGGCGGACTCGATCCGTCCGTCACCAAGCCGGTTGAGGCCGACGTGCTCGACGAGGGCGACGCCCGAGAGTCCATCCTCCTCCATTCCCACGTCCTCCAGGCAGTTAAGTGCCACCACTAGCGGCGGCTCCCGGCTGTTGCTACTGCCGCCCGCAGCCGCCCCGCCCCGCTGCACCTGCATCGCCTCCCCCTCAGAAGGGCGCACACTGAGACAGAGAGAGAGAGAGAGAGACAGAGGCGGTCGGGGTGCGGTCGCTCGCCGCTGCTCTCGGAGCGCTCGGCTGTGAACGAGGGGAGAGCTTCAATTACAACAAATATACGGTCCGAACTCCGAAGCCCCAGCTGAGTTCATTGTGGCGTAAAATTTTATTGAATTGCAATTTCCCGCTCAACGTTTCTTAAAAAAGCGTTTCACCACTGTCAGTCGTCAAGTAAACGAGTTGAACCGAGGGGGGATGGAGAAAAAAGAGGCTTCCGCTTTCATTGGGATGGTATTACAGTGGTTCGGTCAAGTTTCAAGCTTGCACTTTTTATTTTTTATTTTAAGTTTTCCAAAATTTGTAATGCTTATGATAGAAGTTCATATGTTACAAAAGAAATATAACACATATGTAGTTGCCATGGTGTATATTAGATATGATATGGTACAATCATAGCAGCCACAACCAACAACAATAATAATAATAATTCGATGATTTTGTGCATTGGCGGATGGGATTGTGAGGGCCACTAGACTCATTCCTCTCGCGCTCGCCGGGACGGAGGGCGCAGTGGGGAGCACGTGCTGGCGACGACGCCACCAGAAACTATTGACTTTCCTTGGAGGGAATATGCGGCATCAAAATCACCTCAGCCGCAACCATCCAACGAAAGCTTTTACGCGTTGGAAGTGTTTTCTTAACCGAAAAAGCACCCATATTTAGCTGAGTAGGCAAGTGATCTACAATTTTCTTTTTTTCAAATAACGATCTAGCTTTTACATGAAGATACTCTTTCTTTCTTTTTTCCTCTTAAAGTTGACTTTTACGCATGCCGCGAGTTTTTTAAATGTTACGAAAAGCGCTCTCTACGTGGGATCAACAATTTAAAGGCCGATCCTTCTCGAATCAACTACGTAGATACGGCGTTACTTTGTTTTGTACGATCTATAAAACGTTAAGATCTAAGGAGGCTTTGTACATCATCTTTTTACACGTGAAGTCCCAGCTAATCATCGCCCCCACCCACCACCCTGCACCACCTGCAATTATTTGTGGCTCGTTCTGTTATCATGGCCACCTTTCTTTGGCTTCTTCCATCTGTGGCCACCTCACTTCGTCGTTTATTGGAAGCCGTCACGGCGCTCGTTCCTTGCAGAGGACATACTGCGTGTCCTATTGAAAATAAACTTAGTTTTCTCTAGTTATTAAGTTCGGATTGGGTCCAACCTCCACAACAAGAAAAGCTCGTAATGAGTTGGGAGCAGGTCCGACCTCAAAGATGGAGGAGCCCCATCACCAGAAGAGCGAGTACCAGGGGCAAGAGCATAGTTGATGGGGGATGGTGAAGCAGATGAAGGTGCCCGCCTTTTTAAAAGGTCATGCCAGCATGGCATTCTCATGATGAAAAGTGAGAGAGGAATAACGAGATTCTGCTGCTCATCATTTTTCCAGAGCATAGGGTCCAGCTTAAATTTTTTCTTACGACGCCTGAGGTGGGAAGGAACCGCGGTGTCATCACAACTCGGCATTTTAATGCAATTTATGGTGAAAAGGAAAGGAACTATAAGTAGCAATCTAGAGAGAAAGAGAGAGAGAATCCACAGCAAGAGTTACAAAGATGAGACAGATTTTACTGTATTTTTCAAATAAAAAACGATTCAGAGGAGTACCATGTCATGCAAACGCGTCCGCATTAAAGGAGGGCAGAGGCATGCTATGCTAGTTGTGACCATGAACATCATCACTTCTGGACAAGAATTTTTCCTCCGTCAAACGACAATCCTCTAACCACCCTCCTATGGAAGTTTGCAGCAATGTTTTGCTGTGTTACAACCTTGGACAAATGTGTGCCGAAACGAATGGAAACCCCCGGACAGGAAAAGAAAAGAGAAAGCAAACATATTTCAAAGAAAGAGGTCGATAAGTATAATCTTTACATTGGAAGATTCAGAGCCTTGTCAAAAAGCAAAAGCATGATGATCATCGCCTTTTGCTCCCATGGACATGACCCTGAAGCAGCAAAGCTTTCTTTTTACAACTTCAACACACAAGGTTGAAAGGTTAAGTTTCAGATGCTTACTTTGAACGCATACCAGCAGTCTTTCGTTGCCCACCTGAACCATTCTGCCTTAAAATATAGTAGACTCATAGCAAGGAAGCCTCCTGCCCACCTACACTAACTAGAAAGAGCACAAACTCTTCATTCACTGTTCCACACAGATGCCACCAGCAACAGGGAAGATGCAGGAGTCACTGAACAACTACCCAAACTGTACAGTGCGACACGAAGTTCAACAGCTTCTCATTCCCCATCCTATTCTGTATTCCAGTTATTTGGTGGAAATGCCTGGAGCCGACGGATAATGGTGACGTCCACAAACTTTTCATGCAACATGATGTGAAAAACATCCCTACTTTTGCTGCATGGCCTCTCAACACAGCTAGAAAAATTTCCTTTTGAAGGACCGGGTTGTAGCCTGGTAGGAACGCATGAGTAGTCCAACACCAATCCCAATGCCAAGACACATTCCCAGGCCAATGCCAACACCAACCCGTACACCAGCATTAAACCATGTCAGTTCTCCATTGTCTTCAGAGTACACATCTCCAGTATAAAAACTGTGGCTAATCTTGTCTTCAGAATCATAAGCATCCATTCTCTCATTTGCTACCTACATCCATGAAAATGGTTTACGGGAATCAACCAAAATTCTTTTCATTTTATCGGATATGAAAAAAAAAAAAGCTATTTTGATGCTAAGTGCAGGGACTTAAGTGGAGAAAAGGAAATGGAAGTAAACAATGCAGAAATAGCACATCATGAATAATAACCAAGAAACATAATTGTGCACCGGCCTTCCAAACCATTTTCTGGGGCTCCAAGTATAGACTGTTGATAGCTCCAAATGAAAGATCAAATGCCCATTGGGAAAAAGGCAAAAACAATTGGCAGTTATCAGTGGCAAGCTAAAAACCATTCTTCAAACCAGTCTGAACACGGTGAACGGAGAAAAAGTGAAATGAAGTGACAGATCATTTTATCAACTATAAGCAATGAGCACATAGCAAATTGCCTTATTAACAGGACACAGTCAATGCCCAACAACACTGCACGTTCTTTCACAATTGCAAAGCATAACTTGAAAACTGAAATCCGTTTTCCCACAACTATGCAACCATATACAAGGCCCTGGAAGACAACAGTTTATTCACCAGATCCAATTGCCATTACTCATCATTTGGTTAGGTTCTGTCCGGCGCTTGAATAATATACTTCTCTATAATCCATGAATGACACAGTACATATCAAGAATGGTACTGGTAACTGGCACTCGTGTGCATGGGTCAGAACAATATCTCACCACCAAGATTTGATTCCAAAGGCCACAAAGAGTGTCAGTGCACACACCTAATGCTCATACCCTTTTTATACATTCTTGTATTGTATCCTATGTATCTCTACCTATGTTACATAGGTATGGGTACGGGTATGGGTGCAGCAATTTTAGAAGATCTTGGTACGGAGGTACGGCAAACAAAAATGTGTGTGTCTATATATATACACAACACATAAGACAATTTTTAATAGTGTCTTTCATAATTTCCACATATAATCTCATAAACATAAATAAACTAACAAAAATATGGTTAAAACGTAAGGAAAACTGAAAAAAAAAAAGGTTTGGATCAGGAACTGATCTAAGCATACCACTGCCGTACTGGTACTGGTACGTGGGCATATCCCACGTACCACTATGACATAGATCTCTATCCACACCTAGGTATCACTGTCTCCTACTTTTCAGGCACAAAGCGTGTTTGATGCCCTGGCGAAGCTTTACTTCAGATGAACTTTCAAAAGCCCATATGACGAGGCTTAAAATCAAGAAAAACCAAAGGCCAGTGATGGAGAGGTCTGGTAAACTCGTCTGTGGAAGTCCTTTCAGGGCATCAAAAGGCTCCTTAGAGCTTGTTTGATTTCTCAGGATGCAAAACAGGACACTTGCGTGGATGCAGATACGCGCACACAGCAGACAGGAGAACATGGTGGAGCCCATCCAAATATCCATGCAGGAAAACCTTTTGGTGTTCCTGCATTCTCCAAGGTAAACCATAGAATACATGGAATGGCGTAGAATGATGTGCCCATTTCCTGTTTTCCACCCTAGTATACCTTCTCCTGATGTTATAGTTTCTCCTAGAAGATTGTTTGTGGCTTAGCTGCTAGATTGTGATTCTAAATGGAGACCATATCCCATTATCTACTGAAAACCCAAAAGACTTACCTATATCATGAAAGAAATAGAACCCAAAGCATCAAAAAATAAATGATACAATCTCAGTTCTCTAAGAGATCTGAACAAAATATTTGTCACCGTAAAGCATATAATGCCAATTTCCTACTAGAATTTAATCTAATTTAAGAAAAACAGATGACCAAATAGCTTCCCATTTGGTGAAGCTGAATCATGAAAGAGGAGCATCGGTTTTTTCCTGTTTAAACACAAAAATAACAAAGATAAACAAAAATAATTCCCTCTCATACAACTGGAAAATACCATGATACTAGACATGGAAATGTGTGCATCTAATAAGAAATATGCAAATGATTGAGGGCCAGGCAGTAAAGAAAATATGACAGGCTGGAAGGTCCATGTAGATAGAAGGGGAAAAAGGGAGAAAAAAACCTCATAAATTACTGTTCAAGAGGAAGAATTAATTTACTGGACTGCTTCTGTCTCTTCCATTATGTAGTATAAGGTCTGGTTCCCTCTTTTGTGTGTGTAGAGACTGTATCCTTGTGATTATATTTGCACATGCATAATCTCACCCTTGAGGAGGTTTATTTAAATTATTAATTGGTCATATACTTTGTCACAGATTTTCTATAACACCTGCTCGGCGTTTGAGGTGTTAACACCATTCTGCTGGAGAACCATCAAAGTTGCAGGCAACAATTATACCAAAATTGAGGCTTTCTTATTCCTTGACCAACCATAGCAACAAAGTGGACCAAATTCCGTGTCCTCCAAGATTTACTGAAGGAAATGGATGAAAGCACATTGCAAGATAATGCAAAAGCAATCATAATTGAGCAAGGCAGATAAATTAGTTCTGATCATATCCAGCTCTTTACCTTTTTATCTTTTCAGAAAAAAAAAATCTAACTTTCATATCATAGATCAAGAGATGACTGGATTAAATTGTTTTGTACCTTAATTGCAGTTAGCAGTCCTCATCAGCCAACCAACTTACACACCATATAGTTTAACAAAAATTTTATTGACAGCAATGATCAACTTATAATTGCTGACTGCATTCATGGCTATCTGAGAGGACCCAGTAGCATATGCAAGACATGATAATTTACAGGCTATGTGACACGGGTACATGCAATTTGCCCAGGTACCCGTGTCGGTATGTGGGTACAACAACAGGGTACGTAGGTACAGCTGCATTTTAAAACATTTAAAATTATATTTTCAAACTTAATTTTTTCTCTAATTTTGATTTTTCCCTTCTTTTATATTTCCCTTCCACTAAGATTCTATATTTTCCACCCATTTTTCTTTAATTTTGAGAATTTTTGTGGATTGTAACACAAAGTGTGAAGTATTAATGTTTTTTTTTTTTCATTTTATCATTTTTGAGAATATATAATTTGCCATACCCGCATACCCACAACTTTCAAAATTTGCCGTGTCCAAACCCATACTACCATACCCGAACCCCTACCATATCCACATCCATGTGACATAGTTTACAGGATCATTTCATGAGGTCTAAATTAGTGATACATTGGAATAGGGAAGCAAAGGCAATTTGACTGCATTTTTGCTTGTAAAGATCATTATACATGTTGAAGCAACAACCAGTAACAGGTTGTAGCATTAGTCTATGAGTGCGGTGTGACGACAAAGAGATCTCGAGAGATATCTTGATGGTCACTTCTTCAAGGAGAATTACCCAGGCTACTAATCATATGACAAGAAGTTATAAATTTATAGTGAGTTTCTGGTTTTTCTTTTCTAGTTATTTCTTCCTATCGAGGGGAGGAATTCATTAGCAAAACTACCAAAGATATTCCAATCGGCACAAATTTGTAGCAAAATCTCTTACATAGCCAAATACCGGAAATAGATAATATGCTTTCCACCTCAGTGTCGAACTTGCCCAGCAGAAAAGGACTCTGAAGATGAATCAAGAGAAAAATGCATTTGTTGTGCAAATTTTTAGTGACCACCTGTACCTCACTCTTCTTTTTGAATTGACCAATGATGATTGGATTTGTCGAATGTTGAAAAGCACCAATTCTTTGTATACTTAAGACTCTAAGTTCATCACTTTCTTTAACATAAAGAGTTCTATTCTGAAATTCAAGATGACATTGGGCATATTTCTTTCTTCTCATACTCTCCAGCCTCTGTCAGTGGTAGGCTTGGGGTGTATTCTTGGAGTTCTCTGTACATAGAGCTTCCTCCACTGCCAGGAATTGAAAGCGATTCAGGGGTGGACGAAAAACAGCCAAGCTATGGGAAGGACAACTGGAAAAGGTTCAAATAATTACCTGGACTCCTAAGTAAATACTAGCACCAACGGGTGTTATTGATCACAAGTTTGCAGCCGATAAAAGTAACTGTATATAGTACCAAAAGGCTCAAATTTATTGATTTGGATATCTCAAGAACATCTGTGGAGTTTAGAGTGAGAAAAGTAAGAAAGAATCAATCATCAGTCTCAAAATAAAGATGATACCGAGCCACTATCTTAAGAAGCCAGGTATACACAACTCGATGAGTCAATGCCCAGAAGGGCCAATACGAATCACACTCGCAAAGGAAATAATACTGAACATCATGCACCCCAAGACAGTTGTATAGCAGCGAGAACTTCGGTAGGGATGCCTGAAGAAATATAGCAGCGTATACAAGGATGAAGACAGTTGTATCGTGCACCGGTTTGATACGTTTTTTACCATAATGAATGGAATTTTTCATGAGTAATGTTTTCTGTTTATTGAAGCATCAAATTAGAATGAATAAATTCCCCTTTCTTAGTTGCGAAATCAAAATAAACACAGCACGAACACCTGAAAGGTATTCGATAGCCTCTACAGGCCTTCTAGTACCAAGGAGTAATGATTCTGAAGCATATCATAAAAAACAACTTATTTCAAACAAGGCAACCTTTTTTTTTTCGAAAGAACAGGTATGATCATCACTTGAAATAAAACTATTTGTCTAATTGAAGCACAGTCTGAGATGTCCGCAATTTTGTTTTCAATCGTCGGGTTTATAAAGGCCATGTCCTGATTAAGAACCAAACAAGGGCCAAGTTCAACAATCAGGAAGCATCGTCAAGCAAATATAGGGGACAAGCATAAATGGAGGGAAAGAAAGAAGCATGCCTGCAACGCCCTCTGACGTAACAACGCGATGCTTCCCGTCTGCTGCACCCCCGTCTCCTCTTCCTCCGGAATGGACTCCAGTGCCCCCTGCCGGACTACCTTCTTCCTGGAAGCCAGCGGGATCGTCTTCGTCAGTATCAGCGGGAAACCCGAGCAGCATCCCGCAAGGTAGACCTCGATCGAAGGCGTCGTGGCAGCCCCTCGAAGAAACGGACAACCAGACCGCGGCGATGCCACGGCAGAGTAGCAATCCATGCTCCAGCCTGTCCTCCCGTCCTTCTCCAACCTCGGTGTCTCCATTTCGCCCCACTGCGCCTCCACCCTCTCCAAGGAGCCACACAGAATCAGATCATCGTTCGAGTCCAAGACCTCTAACCCAAGCTCCCCGGCGATCCTGACGCCGTCCGTGCTCACGTAGGTAACCTCCGCAGAGCCCCGATCAAGGCGATCCCTGCGAAGGCTAAGCGCCGCAGAATCCGACGGTGGGATCCGTACCCCGTTTATCTCAAGGAGGGCGCCAATCGGCCGGGGGAGTGTCCGCAGGCACAGCTGCTCCGGCGCGAGATCGACGCAGCAGGGCGAGATCCGCACGTAAAATAGCCGGATCTCGAGCCACGGCGAGGGGTTAGGCACGAGACTCAACCCCAATTCCTCCATCTCCGTCCGACTCTCCCGTAGCTTCTCCAATGGCGGTAACTCCATG
Source organism: Nymphaea colorata (assembly GCF_008831285.2). Taxonomy (NCBI): domain Eukaryota; kingdom Viridiplantae; phylum Streptophyta; class Magnoliopsida; order Nymphaeales; family Nymphaeaceae; genus Nymphaea; species Nymphaea colorata. Next base: position 19,362,397 of record NC_045139.1, read on the forward strand.
GCCGCCCCCTAGGGTTCGCCTATTGCCGTCATGGACTCGCCAGATTCTCCGCCTATGAAGCGATGAATCTTCCCTTTACCATCTCCCAGGAGTCGCTTCTGATTACGGTTTCGTCGATCTCCGACCGATTTTGCGTAGCAAAACCGACGACGACGACGAATGAACGAGGGAAATGAAGGGGCGAGGTCAAAGGAGCTACGAGATCGGAGGGGCGAAGAACGGAACGGGGGTTTCGTTAAGACAGCCGCTTCATGGAGCGGCAACGAAAGCTCCGTCGGGTTAAGATAATCGAGCTTTTATATCCGAGCTCCGGCCTTTGGCTCGAGGCCTCCAACCTTGAAGGAGGCGTTGAGTTTCATTGTCAAGGAACACTCTTCTTTTATAATAAAGACATTATAATTTTAAACTATATAATAAAGCACCCCCATTTTTTATACATTTACCTTTAACCGTCTAAAATGCAAATAAAGAATATGATTAAATGAGGAAAAAAAAAACCTAAAAATATCAAAAAAAAAAAACCTTCTTAATTCCTTTGTCCGTTCAAATGTTCAAAGGAGAATATGGAACACTTTTTTTAGTGTTGAGTCGTTAAGATTGGAAGTGCTTTGGTTAAAAAACTGATTGAGTCTGCTTGCCTACGAAAGTATCGTTTTTACTCTCTGGTACTCAACTTATTTTTTTCTCTTGAAACATATGTCAGATGGGATCATGCCATCAGCATTGAATTTTAAAATCTATGCACTTCAACTCAGATTTTTTTTCCTTTCAGGTACTAATAAGAAGTTACTTCTTGGAGCTTCGCTCCATTGTCAACTTATATATATATATATATATATATATATATATATATATATATATATATATATTCCTTGGTATATTCATTGATTCCAATAAGATTTGTAGAGATTAAGTTGTAAAGATTTATTCAATAATCCAAAATACTCTTTAAAAAAGACAAGGGGTTTGGTTTAAGAAAATTTCACTAGTTTTTATGTTTCTCCCCTCATTTGAATGGTGTTTTTATGGGAATCATCTAGATCATCAATTACAAAACATCAAACATTGAAGATCGCGTTTGTGTATATAAAAGCTAAATTATTTTTAAAAGCCAAAATACCCCTGAAATCATATTAAAGGGTTTCTTTCGCCAAAGTTGATTTGTTCTCACTCTCCTCTCTCTCGTAGTTTAAATGGTATTTACAATTATTTTAAAAACAGTTTAGCTTATATATTTGCAACTTAATTTCTACTTTACGATGACCTTAGAATCAAGGACCTACATAATTCTCATAAAGTCTGATATTATTATAGATATAAAGCCAAAAATGTTTGTTTAGGAAACAAAATTGACATGTATATAAGTACGTTTGACATTACAGCAAATATACTACGTGGAGAATTATTTATTCAAAACCATAGACGAGGCATCAATAGGTGTGTTCTATCATAAACTATAGAAGAAATAGCTTTTATTTTTTAGAAAAAGAAAACTAAATTTTCTGTTCTGTCCTGTTATTCAGCTTAAAAAAGGATCTTGAATCTCCTTTTAAATTTTGTAGAAAATATGAACACGCTTTCTTTGAAATTTTGAGAAGAATTTGAATCCCGACCTTTCATTTTCCTGCTCGACCACTGCCTTCTTAAAGTACTTGCAATATTTATTCCGATGAACATGACAGTTTAAATTTAGATGAAGTACTTGCAATATTTATTCCGATGAACAAGACAGTTTAAATTTAGAGAGCTACTTTATATCTTTTCATTTCGACCCAACATTTTAAAATCTTCAAAACAGTAAGCATGTGGCTTTAAATAAGAGGAATTAATGCATGGGCCAGAAAAGGGAGCTACTGGAGATTGCTATTATCCTTTTATCAAGGAAATGGCTTACAAATCTGAGGCCTGTTTTTGAGATTATGGTCAAATGATTGGCCTATAAGAAAAGAATGGTAGAGTTCTGCCACCGCTAAGACGAGGCAGGTTTGCAGCTCAAAATGTTACAGAAGAAAACCATATCTAAAATTAAATTCCCTTAAACGGCCCTTGTAAAATTGTACCTTATGATCTATTAACGACCCTTTTTTTAATGATTTTTTTTAATATATTTTAACATATCTAAATGGATGAATGAAATTTGATAAAATATCTGCGGATAACATAAAGACAAAGAGAGTAAGTATAGAGATGTTTGCCGTTCCATGTGAGGTTGCTGAAAATTGTAGCTCTAGTCCTCCTTATTCTGCTTTATTTTTTTTCTAAAACAAGTAGAATGTTGCGTCTGATTAAAAAGTCGATTATATTTATCTATGACTTTAGTTATATAAGATGTTTGAGTCAATCCGAATTCTCTAGATAATGACATTTTTCCTTTTCAAGTCGGTTCCCACTCGACAAGCATAAAGTTGATTTAATGGTACTAAGGAATGTTATCTTCCAAGCACATGACATTCATACGCTTGTTTTGATCGTTGATTTGTAAAATAACATCGCCACATTATCTTTCTCCAAAACCAAGCAAGGATTTTAATTTGATCAAATTGCATCCCCACTAGATAAAACCATGTTTTCTTTCGTGGAAATCCAAGAACTTGGTGATTTTTGAGAAGCAAAGCCACCCTTTCTTTTTTCTACCTTTACTACCTTTAAGATTCAGGATTGCTTTGGGAACTGGGTGGTCTTATGTTATACCCTTCAACTCGAGTGTCATGTATGTCACTATTTATAATAGCAGCTACAAAAATTGAACTGAAGACGACACTCAGACCGACCAGCTATTCTATGCACCTCAAGATGAAACCTAATATATTGATCGATATAATCTCAAGTGAAACTCTAAGACCACATCTGTTTCAAGCTAGATATGAGATCCCATGTAAAAATAAGTACTCCATGAAATCCATTGTCCAAATAAAACAGTAGATTTTCGATTCATGGTGCTTGTTAAAAACCTTAAGATTTGATGCCTACTTGGGCAGCCCACCATCAGGAAGTCGGGCCTGAAAACTTGGAGTTGAAATTCACAGTGATCATATCACCAAGTATCTCATATCCACACCCTAAGGCTATATTAGGCAATATGAGAACACTAAGCAGGGGCGAAGCTAGAATTTTTTTATGAGCGGCCGAATTAAAGTTTCTAAATGTTGACACAGACCGAAAAATATCACTTTTCAAAATATGTATATAAGACAAGCAAATTTTTAAAAAATTTACATGTAAATATATATATATAAAAAAAAATTGAGGTGGGGCCAAAGCCCATGCGGGCTCCGCCTTCCCTCCGCCCCTAACACTAGGGATCAAAGATCCAACTTCATACCTCAGGTTCTTGCTACTTAACGCGCAATCTAAGACCTATAATACCGAGATCAGATCTTCACTTTAACAGTGAATCCCATTAACTGTGGATTTCGGATCAAGGTCGAACCGAATCTAAGAACCAAACCTATCAAACATGCTTAGATGGTGAAGTGGGTGGGTCGCTTTCAAGTCTCTGGTTTCAACAAAGTGGACCGCCCAAAGCAATAGAGGCTATAAACCAGGTCGTTTCATGTGGTGCCAAACCTAGCACGTAGCTTAACTACATGCCACAGACTCCTTGACAACATATCTAAATGTTGCGACTGATGTAACCAAAATCTCTTGTATTTTTTGTGGACCGATGAGTCCAATTTCGAGCCTTTTGGAGCCTCACATATAAGATTTGCACCCAGCCATTCAACCATGCATGTCTGATTGGACTAGAGTCTAGACGGACCTTGGCTTAGTCGAGCTTCATCTGGGTCTCAAATAAGCTGGCAATGGGCCCATATTGGATAAGATATGGAAGTCATATATAATAAATGAAAAGAGTGGCAATATGGTCACGTCACATCGTTTTCACCAAGTTATTTGTTCTTTAATTTAAGTGGCCCATCGTATCTTATGTGATTTACATGAAAAATTCATCACCAAGTAAGCCCATCCTTGTTGGTTGCCATATTCATGTGTTGTCATTATCAAACTTTATCGGTTTTGGTATCTCCCTATTTCAATTCCTCTCTATTTATTGCGTTTGTATCCTTATCTAAGTATTAGTTCAAATTATATGTAAGTGTAAAACCAAAATAAAAGAGGTAAGGCCTCACAGCCAAAGCTCACCCAGAGGCGAAGCTAAAAAAAATTAGTTGGAAAGACACTCGTTTAACAATAGTTATATCTGATGGGACACTTAGGTATATATAAAGATAAATGTTTAAAGATGTCTATTTAAAAATAAATAAATAAATTTTAAGAGACTGGCGTGGGCAACTGCCCACACTAGTCACTATGTGGCTCTACCACTAAGCTCACCTCCCTTCATCGTTCTCTCTGCCTCTCGGTCTAAAGCAGCATTAAGACTTGGTTCGTCATATGATGTATTGTTTAGTTCCAGTGTTGCAGACGCTACCATTGGTAGTATAGAAAAGTTGAAAACGCATAGTCAATCGTCAACACTCGACTTATCAGTTAATGTTACCTTTATCAGATATAAAAAAAAAATATCCTATTAGGAAATAAGATCGAATTCAAATTTAATAAATGGCATCCGATCATATTCAGATCTACATAAATATCTGATCAGATTCAAATGCGGAATCATATCGGATTCATTTTTAGACAAATAGCTTGTATCTAATTCTATTAAAATTTGAAAATTAGCAAATTTTAGTTTAAAATTTGGATTTGGATTCAGATATAATTTTTTATTCAATTTCAAATCTGAATCCAAATTAAAATCCGAGTATGTGAATAAAAAAAAAACGGATATGAGAAAGGATATATCCAATCTAGATCGGAGCAGTTAACATCCTTAGTTTATAATTGACAACCTCGGCGCTGGTAATGATAAGAATTTGATGTGGAGGCGAATCATTTTAAGAAATAAATGGCAAGACACTCGAGCCGCCCAGCAATGTGAACCGCATTTATTTTTGTCAACGTCGTCTACTCATCAATATAGTGTCAACGAAACGAGTGGTTCTTACACTTGAGTTTGGGAGACTTTGTAAGGCGAAAATGTATGAGATGAAATGGACAATACGATGATTTATTCAAATAATGATATCGACAATTGATCGTTATTGAGCTTTTATGAAAAATTTAGTTTTGGGTAAAAGTATAAACATATTATTGCTTAATAGTTACAACGGTTGATCCTTAACAAGCAAGACAGGGAAAAAAAAAATTAGATTTTGGTGAATCTGACTGATTATCATGTTGCGGCCGGCCGAAGTGCCGCAGCTATTGTGTTCGGTCATCGCCGAGGCCAGCTGCCTTCTGGGCGTTCCGATAGCAGAAGGAGGTGTGGGCTGCTGCGGGCCATTGTTCACACCAGCCCACTTATATATATATATATATATATATATATATCTAAAAGTGTCAAGTGGGCTGGTGTGAGCACAAGTATGGTTCTAATTTTTATTGGATGTCTTCCAAAAGACAATTTATAACCATAATTTTTATTGGATGTCTTAGAAAAGACAATTTATGCACAACTAACCCTTAAAGTCTAAAACTCTAAAATTAGTACTCCTTAATCAGAGTTCTCTAGCTCCACCCTGTAAGTCCCTTTGAGACTTTTGCCTTTGATTTGAACGGTGAAGGAAGCAATAAAGAGGCAAAAGATTTTAAGAAAGTGTTGGAGGACTTTTGCCATCTGTCAGGTTTATAACATTTATTCAATATCTTTTAAACCTTATACACAATTTGGATTTCGCATTTGACTCGTTTATGATTATATGTTGCATAGTATCTTTTTGCTTTTGAGAGTGTAAAGTCTCATGTTCTAAGTACAATGTTTCCTCATGGCGTAAAATAATTCAATTTCATGTTTCTTGTTTATCTTATCTTGCTTCTAGTAAAATACCCCAAGAAGAGAATCAATAAGGCCTCTGATCATGTGACAAAAGCAACTATAGATCACAAGCGGCCGACCGACCGACTGTCCTTGGGAGATTTGGGAGTTGTTTGATTGCAGTAAGCATGCGTTTCATGTATCTACCTAAAACATTGAAATATATAATATACAATCACTGTTGCTGAACACCTCCTTTTGTTTACATGAATCAATAAGGCCTGGACTTGACACGGTCCGGTTGTAATGGGTTGGGCGTTGTGGGCATGGTCCAACCCATTGGTTGCCCGCCGTGGTAACATGGGCTGTGACGCAGAAGTCTCTTCGGGCGCAGATTCTCTGGGGATAACGTGAAGAGCCAATGATGAGTGAGTGATCGCTTTCATGGCGGCCCGGATCCATCCGTCAGCCATGAACCTGGCTCCGTCTCTGCTACCCCGTAGCAGCGTCCTTCCCAGCTTCACTATCATCCCCATCTCCCCCACCACCATCGGCAGCTTCAGTTTCAGCCGCAACCACCATCACCGCCACCATTGTCCTTACCATTCTGCTCGCCCAACCCACCAGGTACTTCCTTTCGTTGGCTGTGTCACACACACACACACAGAGATAGAGAGAGAGATTGAAAATGAGTCCTTGGTTTCGGTTGTAGAGGTTGTTGGTGACGACCACCATACGCTCCTGCCTCCCATCTTCCGACAACGGTGGTTCCGATGCCGATCCCATCGAGAAGAAGGATATTTCTTCACAACCATCATCGACATTTTCTTCTCCTCCTTCTCCTTCTTCTTCTTCTTCTTCTTCCTACGGGTGGTCCGCGGCAATTGGGGCCGTGGGTTTTGTGGAGACGAGCTACTTGACGTACCTGAAGGTCACCGGTTCTGATGCCTTCTGTCCCATTGGTGGTGGTAGCTGTTCTACGGTTCTCAACAGCGAGTATGGATCCGTATTTGGTAGGCCTAATTTGTGCTTTTCCCCATCCTTTTTTTTTTTTCAATTTTGATGTCTTGATTTTTTACGGGGTACTCGCGATTTTAGCTGTTTGATTGCGCCGAATTACACAAAGAAGCTATTGTTTTTCCAGGTATTAACAACAAGCACAATGAAAAAGAACGCAGAGATAACGTGGTTCGGCAGAGATGACTGCCTACATCCACGGGAAGGGGGATTGGATTTTCATTACTGAACCATGATCTCGAGAGGAGTTTATATTGTGCTCTATCTCGTTACAAACTGTTACACGCTCTATTTCATTTCCATTATCATGATAATTACAAAATATTGAATTTCCAATATCATTGCTGGCAGAATTATCGTGGCTTCTTTTGTTAAAATCTTTCCGTTTTCATTAGTAGACGAGGTATTAGGAAGGGTCGAGATTTTAGAAAGGCGTCCATTGGATTAGTGTATTCGATCTTCAATCACCAGATTTGCTGTAGGCAACTTATGATCTTTAGAATTATCTCTAATACCAAGTCAGTGTGTCGGAAAAATTGGTAGTTTGTAAGATACGAAGTTTCTCTTTTGACAATTTTGATCCTAGGTTGCTGGAAGTAGTTCCTTCTCATCATTTGGTGGGTTTCAACTTTAATTTTTGGTTGTTTTATCATGAAGTTGCCATACATTGATCGATAGAAGTTTGGCATGAAAGCTGTTGTTTGTTTTCCACTTTCAGGTGTTCCTCTTCCAGCATTTGGAATGATAGCATATGGATTGGTTGCATTATTGGGTTTGCAATTGGCGAGAAAAGGTTCTCTGTTTGCATTAGGCGAAGCAAGTGCGCAATTAGTTCTACTTGGGAGTGCCACATCAATGGCAGCCGCTAGTTCTTATTTCTTATACATTCTAAGCACAAAGTTTTCCGGAATGTCATGTTCATACTGTCTGTTCTCTGCATTCTTGAGTTTCAGCTTGCTATTTATTAATATGAAGGTGGGTAACTAACAGTTTTTCTTCCAGAAATACAATCATTTTTATCATCACCTGATCATGGTTTCACTTTGAGGAATTCAAGTTTCAAGAGCTGCAGAAGACTGCTGGGCTGCAACTATCTGTAGCTGGCTTAGTGATTGCCGCTGTAAGTGCTTCATACAGTGGCGTTAGCTCTGAACTAACAGGGTATACTTCTATACGGAAAGCAATTTCTTGGTTAATTTCTTTTTCTATTCTGTCTTTTCAATAGGCTTTTGGTTTGATTTTAGTTCATTGAAGATCGGTGTTTCAATAAATTACTGGTGTAGTGGGGCTAAGTGATGCATTATATATTCCTTCTGAAGACCAAAAGCATGAATACTTTTAAATGGACCAAGTGGCAATTACTTCATAGTGTAAAAATAAAACATGATGCTAATTCGAGGAAGAAAGCTGATTATCAACCTTTGACTTGATGATGCCTTGAACGTTTGCAGTTCTACAAGCCAACTAGCAACTAAATTTATTTAAATCATGCGCTGGTGGCATTAAATCCAAATGCTTTAATTTGTTCTAACTTGATAATGATCCCTTTAGAGAAGCAATTGAACTAAAAATGATCAAAACAGACAGTGTGTGTCTTAAAGTTAATTTGCAGCTTGTTAAAAAGAAAAGTTGACGCATTGGATTTTGAAGGATAGGGCATGTTCAAGCACATGACTCGGTCGGAAAGGAAGTGCTTTCCTTTTACTATACTATTGCTTGTTATCAAGATTTTTTCTCTCATTTATATCTGGATGTCTGAGGGCATCTTGTATCTAGCATCATGACAATGAGTGGGCCTCCATTGTCTGGGAGTGAAGAGCATGGAAAAGAATGGTTCCTCTTCTTCCAATTGGATGTAGCTATATGAGTAGTTGGACAGCATTGGGATGCATTAACTTTGGACCATTAAAAAACCATGAATCCGTTGAGTGTTCCATCAGCCTGTCTTTTTGTAGTTATTTTTATTCTGTACGTGCCTTAATTATGGGATAGGATCTTCCAAGCGAGATATGTCTAATATCATGGTATAGTCCTTTTTATTTATCTGGGCCTTATGTATGGCATAAACTGGACCATACAATCAATTCAGATATAGACACCAAGTGGGTTTTCTTGGGTGTAAATAGAGTGGATGAAAAACACCAAGAAACCAATTATAATTGTATCTAATTAAAAACTGAAAATCAGATACAATTGGATTTAATCAAAACTGAAAATGGGTTTATTATAACTTATAAGGTTGAAAAACACATTCCTTGCTGCACCTTAAGCCAAAAAAATCACAGAGGATAAAAAAAAAATGCCCCCAAGAATGAAGAAAAACAGCAAGAAAAAATCAAGAACAAAATTTCACTCTCAAAGAAATTGATCCTGGGAATTCGTTTGTTCTTCTGGCTCTCTGGCCTTCTTTATCATCTTGCGAAGATCTTCAAGGAATAAAAGGTAAAGTCACCAAGGTTGATACAACTACTAGCAAAAGAAAGATTTGCAAGTATTAGCTACAGGCCTACATCCAATAGTTTATAGACGAATAAAGTTGTCAAAACAAATAATCAAGTGAGTTCTGTGATACAAAAGAGCATTCAACCATAAGTTGTCTTTCTGAGAAATATGACCATCAAGACAATGGTCAGGTTTCCCACTTCTTGATTGTTTTCCTTGTATGGTTCTCCAGAAAAGCACCCATCTCATATCTGTTATCTGTGGAAGTTGGTCTCTTGATTTCCTTGCAGTGTGCAACTTTATGTGAAAAGCTTACTGACTTCCCTGCCTGTCTACATATGCACTTACAAAATGTTGCCTTTACACCTTTTTGATCAGGTCATCAGAGATTAATTTGCAGCTATTTGAACCTGAAATTACGAATCAGTCAAGTCCAGAAGCAATTTCTCTAGCAAAGCATTTGAAGGCTATTGGAGCAAAAATGTATGGAGCGTTTTGGTGTTCCCATTGTTTGGAACAAAAAGAGGTATCCTCATATCTGCGAACATTGCTGCAAAAGTGAACTTGCTTATTCAGTTATTTTTCAGATTTCACAGAAAGCCCTTGATTTTGATGCGAAGAACCATTGATGCCATCTGCTTTCTGTACGTGAGCAATGTTTGTCATAAAGTTTGAATTTTGATGTTCATTTTTTTGGGCTGACTTTTTTACACTTGGAAGCATGTTTAGCACGTAGGCAGCCTATATCACCCACACCCAATGTCATATGGATGTAGTTCAGTTGCATGATAGGACTGGGATGTATTTTTGTATAAAGTAGGAATACCATGTCACATGCAAATTTATGAATAGTTCTAAATCCATCATCATTGAAAGCATCAGATATGAAATTAGATGGTGACGTTTGTAACATTAAGGAAAGAAACCAAATATGGGCACGAAAAAGCAATTAAGATCGTAAGGAACTATCTGATTTACTGACGAAGTAGATCGTAAGGAACTATCTGATTTACTGACGAAGTGTTAGACCATGTGGGTTAAGAGCGTTGCTGTGTCCAAGAACTGTGTCATCATGATTCAGGCTATGCATGCTCGAGTCAAATTTTGTGTGACATAGGTTGGGTTTGACTTCTTCAGTAACTCTTGTTTCTCTGACACCTGCAAGCAACATGCTGCTAGCCTGCTTTCCATTTGACGAGAATTGGGAAGAACAATTGAAACAGAACGTTGAATTAAATCTTGACCCTTAAGCTCAGTTTGGGCATCTAAATTTGTAATTGTTGCATCATGCATGCTTCTCTGTACAAGGTGCTTTTACTGCCATTGTTGATGGAAAGGTTAACTGCAGTAGTCTCGACCAAATTGTAAATTCATTGCTAAGTTATCAGTTATTCACATAGCTGCAATTTTTTTGGATGGACAACGTAACTGCCTAATTTTCGTCCATATTTTGCAAACATGCTTAGTCCTGAAATCATGTACTTGATCATTTCACAGTCAAACAGGACTATATATTTCTTTAAGTAAGCACGAATTACTCTATCAGTGGAAACGAAATTTTGAATTTAGATAGTAGATGTTGCCACCAAAGCTGACCAAATTTTTGTAATTTCTTATCATCTTTTGTCACTTACATCTGGTGAACTGGGGAATATAACCTGAACAACTGCTTCACATTTATCCTATCACATTCTTTGTGCAGCAGATCTAAATGATACTCCGTTTCTGTGCTTACACATGTCAAATTCATTAGTTACAGGACTATTGTATTTGAAAAGAAACGTCACTATAAATGAAGGACAAATGGATGATTTTTATATACATGTCTATCGATTCAAATGCCCAAGAACTTGTGGGGTTAGATGCTTGTATGAGAACTGAACTAGCTGATGATTGTCATTGAGCTGTAACAGCTAACAAAAATGGAATGTGAAAGCTGTTGCGATGTAACGTCTTTCTACTTTCCTGATTCTGCAGATGTTCGGGAAAGAAGCTGCAAAGATGCTGAACTACATTGAGTGCTTTCCAGATGGGTACCGAAAGGGAGTAAAACCTGCCAAGGCATGTCAAGAAGCTGATATAGAAGGATTCCCAACCTGGATTATAAATGGCCAGGTAATCAGTCTTTCTTCAGCTCATTTGAACAGAAGTAAAATCATAAATCCTGATCATGTAGCTGCATCGTATCTTAGGTCCTAAGCGGAGAACTAGAATTATCAGAACTTGCAGAAGCATCAGGATTCCTACCTGAAGCCACCAACGAAGCACAGACACAAAACTGAGCAAGTAAATATTTAATTATTTTGGTGTACAGTTCCGGTTGCCGTCTCCAGTCATTTGACAACAATTGATGAAGCTCGTTCATGAATCCAAATTTTCGATGCTTTGCCATTCTTGTTACTGCGTGTACTGTACAAAAGCCATATTCTAGTGTAGGAAGCGTAATAATACAGGTAGCAGTGATCCCCAAAGGGATTGGTGCAATGGACTGGACGGGGGCTGGCAGGCGTCCAGTCTCCGTTTCGAACTCTCACGGCGTCACTGCAGAATGCAGATACTGCAGAAGGAATGCACCAATATTTAAGTTAAAGCATTGCAGGGTATCACCCCGAGGCTTCGGCGTTCACTCGGACTGTGGGATTAGCCTCCTATGAACGATACAGGTAGAAATGAAACAGATGAGGCACTTCCTGCTTCTCCACAGATAAACAGCTAGTTGGTTTCGGACTCCATTTCAGGGTATATAAGACCAGGAAAATATAGCTCAAATCTTGTCCAAATTAGTCAAATCAGGAATAGACATTTACACTAAAAAACGTATAAGCTACATAAATCAATTGGGTTGTGTTGGATAATCTGACCAAGTTACACCTCAAATGTTTCTCCTCAACTCTGTTCAAATCGGGGTCGGGTAACTCAGTGTTGCATGTGCAACACCACCAGTGTCGACATGTACGTCTGAATGACGTCTCAGCGTGACGCCACCACTGCCGATGACTACTCGGATATTAGCCCGTTTATAGCTATCTGCAAGTTCTATTTGTTAGATAAATTCCTTGTCCAAGAACAGGAGTCTGCGCTGTACAGGAGCCATTCAAACACCTATAATAAGAACTTTGGTTAGTCTCTTCAGGTCTAACACCGTCACCGTTGAGCCCATGTTTCCCGGAGGTTTGGAAACCTCTAATTTAAGATTCAGGGGTCTTAAATCCGGAGTTATGAAAACCCCTGTTTGAGAGGTCTCAGATCTCTCTCTTTCTCTCCCTCCCTCCCTATATATATATATATATATATATATATATACACAATTATCATACAAATATATTTTTTTAATATATAAATAAGTATAATTTTCTCATTGAGTAGGCAACCTGGTGCATTCATACATATATATCATACAATTATGTATGATAATTAAATATATATATATATATATATATATATATATATATATATATATATATAATTCATTATTAGTAGAGCGCTCAGGCCCACAAGTCGACCGGACACATGTTATGACTGGGCCGAACCTGACTTCTACTGATGCCCAGTGCTACCAATCGATTACTTTAGGTTGAGTTTGATACCTTTAGATCTTATACCCCAAGCTAAACGTGTTTTGAAAGATAAGTAGCATGGATTTAAGATCGGATGAAGGGGAATTCGTTCTCAAATCCATGAATCTGATATATCTTAGGAATATCTAACATTTTATTTCAACGCTGAATGAAACGATGAATGAATCCATGAATTTCATATCCTATGAATATCAAACATTTTATTTCAACGATCAATTCTTAAATTTGCATTGATAAGAGAAGAGGAAAATCATGTGCGCCGTCGCTGGAAACTTTACGGCCGCTGCTTGAAGCTGGTATTGGCAATCGGCGTCTTCATCCACATAGCCGTTGAACATTGAATACAACCAAGGAAAGAGCTGATCCATGTTGGAAAAATTGACCGCTGAATTACTGTTCCAGTCAATGTTTATTATTGTTCCAGTCAATGTTTGTCGGTATCGGTACGCCTTGTTGGTTTGCTTACCGATACAGGTATCAGCTTAGCACATATTGGCTTGTATCGGCCTTATATTTTACATTTTTGCATTTTAAAATAGCTTTAAATGTACTGAAATTGTTTTAAAATGGGAAAATGTAGGATTTTTAAGGCCTGCACCCTTCCAGCAAAAGACCGATACGATGCATATCGGCAGACGACGATACGGTTCTGAGAACATTGGTTCAAATGCCGGGTGTCCTTTTTCTCAACGGTCAACCCGGAAGCTGGTTTCTTGGTGGATTCTTACCAGCATATAAATGGCGAAAGGAAATTTTGGAGCTCCTTTTACTTTTCGTGTTTGAACGTTGCTTTGGAGTTTGGTGGACATCGACTTTAGGAAGTAAGTTTTGCCTTTTTTGAATTTATGAACAAGAATAACATATGTTAAGGTTTTTCATTCATGAAGAGTGTATTGGCTAATTATTTTCAAACCTATTATTAGTTATTTATAATTTGTAAATATTATAAATTTATCCGTGGTTATTTAAAATTTCGTTTTATTATCTTTTTTCTCAATCAGGTTTCAAGTTGGAACCCTAAAAGGAAATTATACATCATGTCAAAAAAACAACAATTCTTACAATTTCATCCAAATCTATCACTTTAATTACATCCTTCCCAAACTGAAAAGGAAGGCTTTTAATTCACATCCAATGGTGAGATTTTCCTTCCAGTCACTCGAAACTATCAAATGCATCCAAAATGGTCTTCTTTAGTCTCTTTAACCTAGCAAATAAATCAGAAAATTTGCTCTTTTTAAAAGGAGTTTTATCATTCCTAAGAAAAAAGATGTTCGACTAAATAACGTTATTTTATAGATTAGTATGTGTAGAATTTTGTACAAAAACGCATGGTAAAGTAAAAAAAGGTACATACATATTTTGCTAAAATCTTTTATATTTAAATTTGCCTGCAATCTGTTTTATATATTCATATATACATCTAACGGATAAAAAGTATTATCATAAAAGAATATTTCGCAGTTCATAACGCGTCACGCAGGAAGGGTAGGAAGGGGTTGGGACTCGGCGAGAAGGAAGGTTTGGTGGTAAGCGGTGACGGCTCTCCAGCGACTTCCTGCCTTCGCCACTCCCAGATTCGCAAGCGTTTAGAAGCGAGAGAGCGGACGGACAGCGGAGGCGGTCCGCTTGGACCAATGGGCCGAGCGATCCATGTGTCGCTTCCCGCTCGCTTCCCCTCGCTCTGATGCATTCACCCTTTGCAGATTCCTTCGAATATGCTCTATATTCTTTCTTCCTTCTTCTTCTTCGTCGGCTCCTCCCCCTCGTGAACGGATAAGCGTTTCTCTTTTAGACCCCACCTCCCCCTTTCCCTATAAAACGCCCCCGTTCCCTTTCTTGCCTTTTCACGTTCCACCCTCTTCTCTTTTTGACAGTTTCTCCTTCTTCGTGTTTACTTGTTCTGCTGGTAAGGGGCCATGGATATTTCTTCGAGGTTGAAGCATGTGTTCAGGCTTCAAGGGAGAGACAAGCAGGGTAGAAAGATACTTCTCGTCATAGGAAAGTATTTCCCAGGTAATGTATTCTGCAGAAATTCTGGCTTCTGTTTTCTTCCCCCCTGGGTTTTTTGGCTGGTGAATGGTTTTTGAGATTTGGCTATTGGGTATGTTTGGTTGTGTGTTTTTTTAGCTCGGATGATGAGTCCCGAGCAGTTGAAGAGGTATTTGGAGGAGCATGTGTACCCCCATCTGGAGCAGAAGCAGCCCTTCTGCTTGGTCTACCTGCATTCCCTCGTGCAGAGGAACGAGAACTTCCCTGGGATCTCCGCTCTCCGGTGGATCTACGAGGAGATTCCGGCGGCCATCAGGGAGAACCTCGGCGCCGTCTACTTCGTCCATCCGGGGCTTCAGTCTCGCCTCTTCTTCGCCACCTTCGGCCGCTTCCTGTTCAGCGGAGGGTAAGATCATTGGCGCCACAGATATCTTTTATCGCTTTAACTGTGTTCCTTTTTGCCTAAACCTCGTCAAGATCGAGCCATTATTTGGTAAACGGAAGACCCCCATGTTCCTCTGCTGCTCATCTCTTGATATTGATGCCCCAAAAAGCTTATGACCTTTTCAAAGTTTGGTCAGACCAGATTTCTCTCTTTTCGGGAAAATATCACAACAATCTGATTTGATTTTACTTGCAAATATAATTCGATTTTGTTGATAGCTGCTGCATCGCCGTTTATGGAGTGTTCTTCCTTTTTTCTTGGTTGTTGATGATTGGTGGTTGTATTGATTTTTGTTTTTGAATGGTTTCTGAAGGTTGTATGGGAAGTTCAAGTACATAAATCGCCTGGAGTTCCTGTGGGAGAACATGAGGAAGAGCGAGATTAAGATCCCTGAGTTCGTCTATGACCATGACGATGACTTGGAGCACAGGCCACTGATGGACTACGGGTTGGAGACGGACCACCATGGCTTCCACGACGCGGGAGCCATGGACTCCACTGCGTCGATGCAATCGCTGAGATGCATCTCCTAGGGGCTTGCTTTATATTACGTTCCCTATTGCAGAACCTGTTCTCTTTCTGCTTTCCCCTTTTTGGTATTGTAAAGAAGCGCAGAAATATGTACATATTGAAAGGTTTCTCCAGAAATACCGAAATTTTGTGATCTTTTCTTCTTCTTCCTCTTTCTTAAAGATTCCTTGGTTCGATTGATTGTTTGCCAAAAAAGGTCCCAAAATTGTGACTGTGCGCTCTAAAACACTAGAGTTGCCGTCTTCATTTGGATACTGCAAGGCCCTTCTGGCCTTTCCTGGTAAGCAAGCAATGAAGAAGGCTCTGGCAGGTTATACCAACAGAAGTGCGATCTTTCTAAAGTTACCAATTTGGTAGCTTATAATTTCATATAAGATGAATTATGAATTGATTATGACACAGTTTTTCTGTAAGATGTTCTATAAAGGTGACTGACAATAAGGCTGTTAATTATAATCTCATACAGAATCATATTTTAGTGATTTCAATTTGTGATAAGGATCCGTGCGGCCCTGGATGCAGAAGCTCGTGACTGTTCCTCTTTTCGAGTGCATGAGGCAGCGTGGGGCATGCCATACGACCGTATCCCGTCAGTTGCCGATCTAGACCGTTGATAATTTCCAAGGCGAACCTGGCGGGCCATCCGAGTTACTTTGTTAACGGTCAGATTTTCACGTATTATTATGGAACGTTGGAATGGTGTGGGGCCCACAGTGGAAAATAAAGTTGCTTGGCGGCAACCTCATTAGGGCTCCTTCCATGTCTCTCCTGTTAGGAAACTTCCACCCAAGCCCACCTTCTAACCCTTATTTCTGGGAAGGAGGACCTATACTTGTGCATATTTTTAATATAAGCTCAACTCGTCACCGACAATTATTAAATGAAAGGCCAACTTTTGTCGCGTCTGCTGGTTATAAAATAAAAGAATGAATTTATGACCGATTCTGCTGAATCGGCTGGGAAGTCAAATAAAGAAACCGACTAAAAATGTTTTAAAGTAATTTTTTAAAATATTTTTTTTTTTTCTTGGGTAACTAAGCTCAACCTTCTATCTGACGGTTGATGAATGATGGAGAAAAAAAGATAGACTATCATGAAAAAAAATGGAAAGCAGGAGGTCTTTTTTGGAAATTATCTGTAAATATCCCAAATCTTTTATCCGGTTTTAGGTGGGGGCGGTGCGGGGTGGATCGTGATCCCAGGCTTTGTTTAGTCGTTTCTATGGGTGGTTTTATTTGCCGAATCTGTTGGCCAAGCACTTAAAGAGATCTCATTGGGTGCGGCTCACCTCCCCTAGAATTTTGCGTACATGCTCCTTTGCAGCCGTTGATTTTGATGATCTCAAATCTGCTTCCGCCCATTTATCTAGAAATGGTTCGGTTCGTCGGGCATCGTTCATCTCGGGGATGAACGGCTTTCAAAGCATCCAAAATCGACGGCTGGGCTGGGAGGGTCGGTTATCAACCCGGTCAAGGTCAACGCTAGATGAAGTTGGGTTCATGCAAAAGCCGGGTCGAGTTGACCCAACCTAGGCGAGCCTAGCCTTTTTTTAATTGGCCCCATGGATTGGTGGCCTAGTTCAGGCCCGATGCCCACCCTTAGTTATTGTTTGAGGGCGTTCTTACTATAAAATCCATTATTCATTTTCAAGTCCAACATAAAAGGAATGTCGGATCAACCGGGGAGACAAGATCTAAGACTCCAAACACAGCCAAGGGGCATTTAATAACTTTGAAAAAAAGTGGCAAGAATCTATTAACTAGGTGAAAATCACTTATTTGTCATCTTGCAATCAAATAGGAAGACTTCTTATCTCATGTTGTTAGAGAAAAAGTCTGCCTTTTGGGTTCTACTTTCAAGCAAAAACTTAGGATCTAAGGTCAAAAAAGCACCCGACATCAGATCTTGGGATTTAAGATCCACAGTTGATATCAAATCGCCTTACCTAAAGGCGGGGCCATGGCCTCCTCTCATATTTTGAAAAAGAAAAATGTTTATATTTTTTTTAAATTTGTTAACTTGGCATATGTAAAAATTCAGAAAAATATTGTTCGGCTTCACAAATTTTGAAAATACTATTCAGCTTTTACTAAAAAAAAAAAGGATTCTGGCTCTGTCTTAGATCATATCTAATATTTCATCTAAACAAATATGGCCTTAAGTGGTATTGCTTTTGGAGGAATTTTCTTTATTAAGAAATACAAGCTAAAAGAGATACTTGACAGCAACTGTCGTATTATCCCATTGGAGGTGAATTATTTTGCCATAAAAGCAGATTATAGAGGAACAGATTGTATTGTATTATCTAATTTGGGGAATAATGGCTCGATTTTTACTTTTTAATAAAAGCAAACAATATTTTCGAATAATTTACAAAGAATTAAAATTTCTACCTCATTAAGTTAACCACAAGGGATTCAACTCTTGTGAGGAGTATTTGTTGTTTCTCTCAAAATTATTGTCCGTTTCCAACTTTGTCCTTACAAGGATTTCTTTTTTTCTTGCTCTCTGTTTTCTCACTTAAAGGGCATTTTAGTCATTTGGCTGCAAAACATTCAATCCATACTTAAGGTTGCATTTTCAACTACATAAACTTACCACATTTTTTCCATCTTTTTCCTTTTTTTTTCAAGCTCGTAGTATTATACCCGAGAAAACTTCGCCGCTTAAAACTCCGAAACATTATTTATGACTATTAATAAACTTTAGGTATTAAAATATGTACTTGTTGAATTAGATGTCCTCCTTTTTTAAGAGCTTGAAATGGGATTTGAACTCACGACCACCTGGGTACTGCCCCAAACCCACTGAGTTATTTTCTCAAATCAACTTAAAACATAAATGCTTTTGCCTTAAACATGACGAAGCTCAAGGAACAAGTTACCAATGCACATCAAAATCGAATTATTTTAAGATAACCTGTATAGATCTGGCAGAAAAGTGTAGACTTTAGTGGTTTCTTTTCCCAAACAGAGACCATGCCAAATGGGAAAAGAGGAAAAAAAAAGGGGTTGCATGTGAGAGGTGTGGGGCCAGTTTTCCTTTCTTCATGTGATTTCCAAGTCACACTTCTTCCATGTGAACATGATTTCCTTGATCTTTGTCCTCCTACCAGCATTGTGGGCCCTGAATGCTGGGAAATCTTGCCATTTTCCTAAGAAATTTTCACTCTTATCGCTTTTGCGCAAAACAAATGGACCCCAACTTAATTCATCGAGCGCTATTCATTTCCTTTCTCGCCGAAGCCGGCGTATAACCACCGCATGTTTCGCACATGAGTGTGGTCAGAATGGAGAAAGGTAGTCTCATATGGTGAAAATGTAAAGTCCAGGAAACCTACCTTGCCTGTTGCTTTCTCAGATTTTGTCGTCAACTCTAAATTATCACTCTGTGCTTGTTGCCTACTCACTTACATACTTAGAGGGGCGGAGTTAGGAATTTTTTGTCGCACCGGCCAAATTATAGTTCCAAAATTTTAACAAGAGCCGAAATAGAAATTTAAAAATTTTATATATATATATATATATATATATATATATATTAAACTAAATGGTTTTAGATTTACATATAAATTTTTAATTTTTTTAAAGCATAAGTGCCCCCTAACGGCCCCTGCATACTTGTATGAGTGCCACATAAAGTTCAATCTAAGAAAACAAAAATATCAGCAACAGGTCACCAAAAGTTCAATACATACGAACGATTGTCCTAAGATGTCAATATAAAAGTAAGTATTTTTGTTACTCTATGTCAGTAATTGCCCATATGTTGCCCTGAGATGCACTTAGGGATGTCAACGGATCAGATTTGAATTAGATGAATCATTAACAGTATCTACTTTTTTTGGATAATTACATATTCGGATTCGAATTAGGATTCAAATTTGAATATGAATAAAGAAAAGTAATATATGAATCTGAATATGCATCAAAAATACGATTTCATAATCCGAATCCAATTTTTACATTCATATGCAAAGCTGAATTTTGCACCTAATTTGACCAATTTTAATGTAAAAAAATTAGATGTTGGATATTTGTTTATAAATAAATCTGATCCAAATCCAATTTTTACATTTCATATCCAAACCCAAAATCTGAAATTTTCACCGAATTTGACCCATTTCAAAATGTAAGAGCATTAAAAGTAACATGTTTGTTTACAAATAAATCTAATCCAAATCCGACCGGTTGTCATTTCTTAACTCTGAATCCGATATGATTTCTTAATCAGATATTAAATTCTTTTCCATATCCGTTTTTTTCTGGAATGGTCTGTTCTGATATCCGATCCAAATCAAATATATTGGCACCTACACTTCATGACACCCCACAGGCACAATCTTTGCTTAGTGCAAAATTTTTTGCTAAATTTTTGCAAGCTCATGAATGAACCAAACAAGCCAAGTCTTTCCAATAAATTTTTACAACTCCATTCTTGCCATTTTCCTAAGAAATTTTCACTCTTATCACTTTTGCGCAAAACAAATGGACCCCAATTTAATTCATCAAGCGCCATTCATTTCCTTTCTCGCCGAAGCCGGCGTATAACCACCGCATGTTTCGCACATGAGCACGGTCATAATGGGGAAAGGTAGTCTCATATGGTGATGTAAAATCCAGGAAACCTACCTTGCATGTTGCATTCTCAGATTTTGTCGTCAACTCTAAATTATCACTCTGTGCTTGTTGCCTACTCACTTACATACTTGCAGGGGCCGAGTTAGGAATTTTTTGTCGCACCGGCCAAACTATAGTTTCAAAATTTTAACAAGAGTCGAAATAAAAATTTAAAAACTTTATATATATAGCAAACTAAAAGGTTTTAGATTTACATATAATTTTTTAAAGTTTTTAAAGTATGAGTGGCCCCTAAGGGCCCCTGCATACTTGTATGAGTGCCACGTAGAGTTTAATCTAAAAAAAAAAAAACAGCAACAGGTCACCAAAAGTTCAATACATACGAACGATTGTCCTAAGATGTCAATATAAAAGTAAGTATTTTTGTTACTCTATGTCAGTAATTGCCCATATGTTGCCCTGAAATGCACTTTGGGATATCAACGGATTAGATTTGCACCGGATGAGTCCTTAACTGTATCTACTTTTTTGGATAATTACATATTCGGATTCGAATTAGGATTCAGATTTGAATATGAATAAAAAAAAGTCATATATGAATCCGAATATGCATCAAAAAACCGATTTCACAATCCGAATCCAATTTTTACATTCATATCCAAAGTTGAATTTTGCACCTAATTTGACCAATTTTAATGTAAGAACATTAGATGTTGGATATTTGTTTGCAAATAAATCTGATTTGTAAAATCTGATTTCACAATCCAAATCCAATTTTTACTTTCATATCCAAACCCGAAATCTGAATTTTTCACCGAATTTGACCAATTTCAAAATGTAAGAGCATTAAAAGTAAGATATTTGTTTACAAATAAATCTAATTCAAATCCAATCGGTTGTCATTTCTTAAATCTGAATCCGATATGATTTCTTAATCAGATATTAAATTCTTTTCCATATCCATTTTTTTTTGAATGGTTTGTTCTGATATCTGATCCAAATCAAATATATTGGCATCTACACTTCGATGCCCCACAGGCACAATCTTTGCTTAGTGCAATTTTTTGCTAAATCTGCACACGTTACCAGACTCTATGCAGTGAAAAGTTTTCTTTGTCTCTCTAGGGCATTCAGCATATTTTAAAATATGAGAGGGAAGGGAGGCGGCAGAGGCCTTGGCTCCCTCTCATATTTTAAAAATTTTAAAAATTTATATGTAAATTTAAAAAAATTTAGTTTAATATATATAAAAAATTTAAAAATTTATATTTCGACTCCTCTTAAAATTTTGAAACTACAATTAGCTTGGCCTTTGTAACAAAAAATTCGTGGCTTCGCCCCTCGCATCAAGGATTTGAGAAATCTCACATGGACTAATGTGTCAAAGTAAGGATTTAAGATCTTAAAACAAAAGGATATCAAATTTCTATTTGACATATTTGTAACAAGAGAACACAGGTTCAAACAGTTTGGTCTGTTCTGTAAATGAGGTTTTGAGATCCTATAAGAGAAGGATCGCACATTTCCATTTGATAGAATTGTAGTAAAAGAGGAGAGGGATTGAGATCCTTGGTCTGAAATTGCACACCAAGGGGGCGTTTGGACAAAGGAAAAGTTTTCCAGTGTTTGCTTCAAAGATTTATCGCGATTCAAACAAGTCCTAAGATGTGACGCATTGCGAAGTTCTTATGAAGCGGCACGACTTTTCAACTATTCCTTGTCGAATCAGATTGATAGGGGAGATCTCAGAGGTCAATTTATTTAGAGGGTGTTTGGATGACACATCGAAAACTAGGTTTTACAGGCAAAACTTCGCCAAACCAGGTTTTTGGAATGTTTGCTACCAGGAGATTTGGGGTGGAGGAACTTCTTCTTTTGATAAAACCTAGTTTTGTGAAGGCACTAGAAAACTTGATTCCCCCAAGTTATTTGGAAAAAAACCAGATTTTGGTTGTGTTACTTAAACAAATAAACTAGGGTTTAGAAACTCATTAAAAAACTAGGTATCATAAAGCCGAGTCGTCACAAAACTGGATTAAATGAGACTGTCATCCATTCAAACTGAGTTGCCACAAAACTAGGTTAAATGAAAGCTAGGGCGGAGCCAGAGGGCCCCGCATGGGTCCTGGCCCCACCTTTTTTTTTAAAAAATTTTACATGTAAATTTGAGAAAATTTTACTTATTTTATATAAAAATTTTGAAAAATGGTATTTCGGCATTGTGTCAAAATTTAGAAAACTTAATTCGACCCCATCATAAAAAAATTTCTTGCTCCGCTCCTGAGTGAAAGTGTCATGCATGCGCCCCCGAGTAATGCATACAGCAGCTCAACTCTTGACTCAATTCAGCTCCTCAAAATGCCGTCTGACCCAACGAATCAAACAAGGGCTTTTTTTCACCAGGCCAAGGCGTTTCCAATTATCTGACATGCAATTTGAATGTCAAAATTTTTATAAATGCAGTTTAGCTAGTCCGTTCAAGGTTTGAATCACATCATTCTATCTAATGTACAATAACTTCCTTTAAGGATTTGAGGAGCCAAGCTTTGGCCCATCAACATAAATGGCATGACTAAATAGAATTTATGAAAACTTTTCACACAGGCCAACTGCATTTCTTGAAAGTTTTGCAAGAGTCAAATTGGAATTTCTAAAAAGTTTAAAGTAGCAAAATTTTGTTTCTTAAAACCATGATAGGAGCCATAGACCGTGTGGACACTGGACAGTCACCCTTTGGATGCTTTGGATGTTTCTTAAAAAAAACTCATGAAAAGTTTATTTCTTTTTGTTATTAAATTATGCCGAAAGTATGCCCCATTTTATATTTATATTTATATTTAACGCTGATAAAAATGCTGGACCCTATCTACACATGGGAGATGCCCGGAGGGAAGGGGACCAAGGATGGGGAAGGGTCAGTTGGGGGGGCGCCTTGCCTGCCCACATCCCGCAATTTGAAGACATTGACATGAAAAAGAGGGAAGAAGGGAGTGATGTTTTCTTTTTCTTTTTTTTTGCTTTCTTATCTGTTTATTTGTTTATTATTTATGAGACTAAACTTTAGCTATTTTATGGGGCGCCATGCCAGGAATAATGATGCAATCGTTTTAGATCCCCTTTTTGTTGTCATTTTTAAAATCTTTTATTTTATTTTTTGGGATAAGCTTTTAATTCAATTAGATCTATGTGGCGAAGTTAATTATTCATGATTTTGTAGCATATTGCTATTTATTTAGAATTAACTACAATTTTTAATTGATGAAAAAAATGAACAAAAACAAAACGAGGCCGAGTGTTATGGATGGCATTTCTGCTGCTAAAACTAGGTTTTTAGAGTGTTTGGATGCCATTAAAATTGGATTTCAAAAAAATTGGGCGATTTTCTTTAGAAAACTTGGTTTTTGTAAAAAGAAGTGAAAGTACGTTATTTAAAAATCAGGTTTTGAATGTATCACCAAAAAAAAAAAAAATCAAAACCCATTGAAAGACTTGGTTTCCACAAAATTGTGCTAGATGCCAAAGAGCCTCTTAACAATAATAAGAACATTTTGTTTAAGGTAGATTCACATAACACTATATTTTATAGCATTTCACTAAATTAAGTAGATTCATGAAATAGTAACAATTATGAATGCGGCCTTTGAATAATCTACATTTCTATTATCTCGAAAAATGTTATTACAATATCATCCACTCTATTTATTATTTTTAGGGATCACTACCTTTTTTCACTTTATTGAAGGGTTAAAAATTATTCATAATATGATATCCATGTATAAACAACATCCTCCCACCAAAATCCGTCCTTTTTACAACTCTGCAGTGTGTGGAGAATGAGACAAGGTTTTAAGCACATCGACTTGTAACAGAGCTTTCCATGCCTCACGGGTCGAGAATAAAGAGCCATTTGACCATAGTAAAATTCTGTTTTTACTGTCCATGTTCCAAATAATGCTCATGTTTTATGAAACATGGCACAATTATAAATATTGTTCTTAAAGCCAACAATTAAATGTTTGGTCCAATCACATAAAAAATATATATTTTCATAAGAACATACTGAACATCTTCATATATACATTTTCTTATCGAATGTTCTTACATTTAACCACTTGAATTGAACACAAAAGAGACAGTTAAATGAAAAAAAAAAAAAAAGATTTCTAGCTATATATTTCGGGAGCAAACACTTCATTGAATGAACGTTTGGTAGTCCCATTTGGACGAGACAAATTTCAATTTCAAAATCTCAAAGTGGGTAGAAATGAACAGTAATAGACACTAACCTATTTCACATGTCACCTAACTCTCTCATTCAATAATAGTTATAATAAACATGAAACAATACTTGCTGTTTTAAGACAATATCTTAGTCTCGTTAGTCCAATTGCGAATAGCAATTTACTATATTATGTCGTTGTCGGAACGGGCTTATATTGCTTGGATACAAAACCATCTATATACTTCATCTTTAAAAATAGATGTATCTCGAAAGATACTAATGCTATAAATGTGACAAAAACTTAATTAAATTGCAAATTTTTTGAATGACATTATGCTTTATGTATTCTAAAATGGATACCGGGGGATACTATGTGGTTTGAATGACATTACGCTTTATGTATTCTAAATTGAATACCGGGGGATACTATGTGGTAAAATTGTTAAGTTTTTTCATGAGGTGACTTCCTTTAATGTAGTGGGGGTGAACAACGATTTGAGCTGCTCGAGTTAAAGCTCGGCTCGTGAACAAGTTCAAGCCAAGTTATTTCCTTAACGAGTCGAGCTTGAGTTCATGAGTCGGCTCGTTCAAATAATCGAGTTGAGTTCGAGCTCAACATGTAACTGCCGAGTCGAGCTCGAGTTCATGAGTCGGCTCGTTCAAATAATCGAGTTGAGTTCGAGCTTGAACCTTAATCGATTTTGTCGACCCTTAATTAAGTCGATATATTCAAACAAGTTTACAAGTTTGTCAAGCTTTATTCGAGTCGAGCTCGAGCTTAACACAGAACGATGAATATCAATTATATTTTAACGAATTTGTCGAGCCTTAATAGAGTCGAACTTTACACGTAACTATGAATACTAATTCCATTCTACCGAGTTTGTCGAGCTTTAATCGAGTCGAGCTCAACACGTAACGACGAATATCAGTTATATTTAAACGAGTTTATCGAGCTTCAATCGGGTCGAACTCGAGCTCAACACGTGACTGCCGAGTCGAGCTGCTTCCATTGAGTTATTCTCGAGCTTGAGCTGAGTTCCAGTTGATTGAATTCTCGCTCGACTCGACTGGTGTTCACCTCTACTCTCATGTCCATGCCGTAGTCCAAACTTAGCCGGATGAATTCACCAATTATATATATATAAATATATATATATAGGACCGTAAAAAGATTAAATTTAATATATTATTTTTCCACTATTCTACTGCTGCAACGGCATTACCGGCATAGATTTTGCTCCCTCTCTCTAGAATTTTCTCTATAGTTAGTACCACTGCACTTGTCGGCCTCATCATTCACTCGACCACCCAACGATGATGACTTATAATTGCTCCGGAATTATATAAACGCCCTTTCCTGTCTCCTTCCTCTAGGCATTTTATGCAGGCATTCCGTACTTTTTTCCAGGAGTAATTGGTCATTTTACAAGTGGTTGTTTTTTCTCGACCTGCAGAGAACATCTTCCTCAGGCTAACTGAAAGAAACGACATTTCGAATTGCTGCTTGACTTAGTTCGAAATTACCGAACACTGTCTGCTATTAACACTTTCCAGTGGCATGCCATAATGTAAAATCTACTTTGAAAAGATAGCAATTTATTTGAATATTTAGAAGAAAAAATCAAAGCCTACATTACAAGCTGAATTTGGGGTTATTTGAAAAATTGGCTCTTGAACCAGGCGAATCCCAAATTTTGTCCTCTAATTAAGGTGCCCTAAAATGTTAGATTTTTGTTTCTATATGAGATCCATGCATTCTTTAAACTTTCAATTTAATAACATTGCCATGTTTTCCTAAGTAGCTAAGTTTTACACTCCACTCTTTTATCAAGGTAGATACTCTATAGTGAAATTTGCATCAACAGCTAAAAGAAGGAAAGGAGAAAGAAAAGGGAGAGAAGGCCACACATGTTGAAGGTCAAATTTACAATTTTCTATGTGGTAACTAAAAGTATGAGAAATGTGAAAGTTCAGCAGCTAAATGATTTTTATCGAGACTTATAGAAGCTTAAGTTTCTGAAATTATTTAACATGTTAATTAGGAAAAACTACCGTTAGCCCATGAAACTCCACTTGTATAGTAGATCCATTTTCCGAATCTCATCAACTTAACATCATGCGCTTGGAAGCCGTCAAAAGAAAAAAAGAAAAAAAATTGTGAATTAATACTAACTAACCAAAATGTATATATATATATATATATATATATATATATATATAGAGAGAGAGAGAGAGAGAGAGAGAGAGAGAGAGAGAGAGAGGAAAAATTGTGAACTAACACTAACTAACCAAAATGTCTATATATATATATATATATAAACGATGTGATGCTAAGATCATTTCGGACACATCGGACTAAATAATTCCACAAAAAATTAGGTTCTATCCCGATTTGATCGCAAAATTGCTGGACTAAATAGGAAAATTGGGGGGAAACGAAAGGGTGCAGCAAGCAAGGGTTTTTTCGCAATTAATGCCGCTTTTTATTTATCGAAGGCCGTACGCCCGAAGCGCGTGACGAAGCGTCTCGGAAACACTTTTCCATAAAAGCCCCTGATGGGTCCCACGTCACCAGCCGAAGCTCTGGCCATCGTGTTCGGTGAAAGACGAAGGGATGAAGCCCGAAAGGGTCATTTCACCACCAGCTGGGAATCTGAAGCGGAGAGTAGGGCAGACCAACGGGAGGAGCCACTTTGGGCCCCACCCGCCCTCGACCTGCACCCGTCAGGGATGCCGACGTGTCAGATGACGTGGAAAGTAAGCGAAACGTGGACAGATCGCGAGTATGGACCCGCTCACACGGACACGAATCAAGCTAAGAAACAAAGGGATTTTGTTAAAATATTGATTATTAGAAATAATATCATGGTACATGCAGGTATGATGTACGCGACAAAAGATGCTCATAATTATGTCTCACCGCTACTGTTCATGCATGTGTTGTTTAATTGTATAGATTTTACGAAGTTTTTAATCTGCGAAGATCCTCTGTTTAGTTACCGGTTTTCATGCACTAGAATTTCCTGATCACGACAAGATACGTATTCGTTTGTACTTGCAAAAGAAATTTTTGAAAATCAATGATATTGGATTCTTCTGCAGATTCGAAAAAGAACTTGCAGTGAGTGTCTACGGAACGAGAACGGTACGATTAGGATCGATAAATTGTAGTTCATCACTATCTGATGGGTGCTTTCTACCGTAAGAGACGATTTACCGTGAAAGGTAGAAGGCGAGACAGTAGGAAAGAGTAGCCTATTTTGGTTTTTGGAAAATTTTTTGGCATCCGAATAGAGAAAGAGAGTTTGGAAGCGAGAGGGAAACTGTGGTGGTCGATTATGGATTCTGCTCGTTGGGAAAGGGTAGATTTCTGTGGACACGAAGAGTAATGGCGTGTCATGGTGACGCAGATTCCGACGCGCCTTTGTCTTTCGGCTTTTATGTCTCTCTCTTTCCTTTTCTGCCTGGTTCGTCCTGCGTTAGCATGGATACACAGGACCAGTGAAGCGGCTCTTCCTTCCTTTTCCTCTCTCTCCTTCTACTCTTTTGCTTTTTCTGCGTCTCTCTTCTCTCCTTTTTCCTTTATTCACTGCGACACTATACATTATACGGAAAGAGAAAAGAGGAGCAAAACTTCTTCTCCCCTCTCTCTCGCCTTCCCTTTCCTTCACTCCCTCTCTCCTTGTGCAGGTTTTCCGATGAACATGTGATTCTCTCTCTCTCTCTCTCTCTATCTCTCTCTCTCTCACACACACACAGTGCTTTTTTCGGTGGTAGTGTTTTTTTGGGGGGCGATGGGAAGCCTCTACACTGACGATGAGGATGATGGGCGGTGCGGGAGCTACAGCTTTAGCGCAGATGTCAGCGAGTCGGAGAGCTCGAGTCACGGCGACGTCGACGATCTCCGCGGGAACGGAGTGGCGAGCAGCTCGAGGACGAGCGTTTCGTATCCCGGGTGGTCAGTGGTGATGTCGGGCGCCGAGAATTCTGGATCCCCTGCAATGACGGGGGCTTCGGCGTCGGGTGGGGCGCCGCCTCTTTCGGTGGTTGGTGATGGGGATAGCGGGATGTGGGTGGACGGAAAGGGGGAGAGAACGGAGATTGATCCCGCCGGTACGTCGTTGGGTGCTCTCCTTTTTTCTTTTATCTGGGTAACTGTTGCTTTTTCCGTTTCTTTTTGTTCTGAGGTTGCTAGTTGCAGAGGTTGAGTTGATGAAGGAACGATTCGCGAAGCTTCTCCTCGGGGAGGACATGTCCGGTGGGGGTAAGGGTGTTTGCACGGCCCTGGCGATCTCCAACGCCATCACCAATCTCTCCGGTAATGTCTTCCCACTCTATGTTTTGTTCTGATTCTTCTTTGCTTTGCCTTTTCTCGCCAGTTTCATTATTGCGTCATCAGTCTAAGATCTGTTCTGCCGTTAGAATTTGATTCCAGAATTGGGTATTTTTTGTTGTATCGAGTCGTTCAACTAAGTTCCTAGATCGTGTTATTTTGTTGTTTTTGAAAAATCGAGGAGTCTGTGTTTGTTGTAAAGTGTAAACTGATATTGTTAATCTGCCTACAGCGACAGTATTTGGAGAGCTGTGGAGGCTAGAGCCATTGCCGCAGCAGAAGAAGGCATTATGGCGGCGTGAGATGGAATGGCTACTGTGTGTCAGTGACTCCATTGTCGAGCTCATCCCCTCGTGTCAGGAATTTCCTGGTGGGAAGACTTTAGAGGTTCGTACACATTCATGATACTCTTTTTTGTTCCTGGTCTTATCTAAAATAAGCAGAATTAACTCATTGAGTTTTTCCGTTTTATTGTGCGTGGTGAAATCAGGTTATGATAACACGGCCGCGATCAGACTTGTACATTAACCTTCCTGCACTTAGGAAGCTTGACGCGATGCTCCTTGTAAGTTCCTTAACGATCTGCTGGACCGAATTCTCGGTGACTAATTCGTGTCCGGATTGAACCGATGTGGTCTTTGAACTGACTGACTATTTTGATTGATGGTCGTTAGGGCATACTTGATAGTTTCCGAGATACAGAATTCTGGTATGTTGATCGTGGGATAGTGGTTGATAATGTTGGCGATCCTTGTTGTTCCAAAAGGCGAACTTACCTTCGACAAGAAGAAAAATGGTGGCTTCCATGTCCGCAAGTGCCCCCTACTGGTTTATCTGCTGATACGAGGAAAAGGTTGCAGCACTCAAAAGACTGCTTAAACCAAATTCTCAAGGCTTCCATGGCTATAAATAGCAGTGTATTAGCAGAAATGGAGATACCTGATGTCTACTTTGAGAGTTTGCCAAAGGTGAGAGTAACTGTCAAATTCTCAATGTTGTGCTTGCTTGTCGCCCCAAGTAATTTATTCATCTTCTATAAATAACCTTGTATGCGGCACTATATATATTATATAAAGGCTGTGGTGTAAAAAGCAGTATGCTTCCATTCCAATTGTGAAAAGCCTATGAACACTTTTAAGTAGCCACTCTGGTTGATCTCATGAATGCCCATAACCTTCAATTCATAAATAGTTGACGTCATACCTAAAAACTTCTATGTTAGCCAGTTTAATTGGAAAATATTGTTATCATTTATATTTGCATCATATTTACCATCATATCTGCACTTTGAGCTATTAATATAACATTTGAGTCTGCATTCCTTACCTTTGTACACAAATATGTTTTGTGAATATATCACATATCATGCTGCTGGCTCTCGTTATTGTTTACAAATGGTGTTTTGTGTGTTTTCCTTACTTAGATTTGATCCTAATTCTTCATTAAGTTATAAGTAAGAACACAACAAATTGAAATGTCAATGCCTAGGTTCAGTGCCTTGAGAGTGTCATGCTTCGTTCATCAGCTAATAACTCAGAAAGTTGTCCATTTGTGTTTCAAAAATTTACAACTTTCATGAACCTTCTTATTTCATTTTTGCCCTCGATTTACCCATAACATGTTGTTTTCTTGTATACCAGTTTTGAGCAGGCTAATTTTTATCCAAGTTACTTTAAAGTGGACACTGTCTTTTGGTTGTACTTTTGTGATGCCTGTGGGCTATCCGGTCTAACGTTATTAAGTTTTGGTTCCAAAAAGATTAATGTGAAGTTATATTCTGAAGGATGAATTTCAATGCAAACTATCATGAAGGATGAATCGACATTTGCATAGAGATTACACATTCGCTCCTCCAACCTTCACTAGACTTGCAGGTTGATGACACCAGAATCTTGCCCATGCTATGTTCAAATTACATGCTAAAACATTAAGCCATGGATTCTGTCCACTGATATATATATATATATATATATGTATATATATATATATATATATGTATATATATATATATATATGTATATATATATATATGTATATGTATGTATGTATGTATGTATGTATATATGTATATATATATCTATATATATATTGGCCATGTTTTTAGGCTTTTTTTTGCGCTTCTCTCTCTCTTTCTCTCTCTACCCTTTGGAGGAGGAGGTGATTAGCTGTATTCTTTCTGTGAAAGTTCACTAACAACTGAGAAGGATATCTTCTTGGAGTTGAATGAAGAGATGCTTTTGAAGGGGAGTATTTAGTCCACTAACAATTTCACGACATTGTACTGGTCAATGAGGATGGCAGTGAATGAAGCTCTACGTGAATTTTGTATGATAAATAATATGGAAGTAAAATCATTTGCTACTTGAGTTGTTCAAACTTCAAAGCTGTTTGAATTTTGGCTTTCCTATGTGCTTGCAGTCTTCAAGCATTGCATACTTTCAAAGTGTGAACATTTTGTTGGCTGATATGATAGGCAACTCTATCTACGTGATACACTGGTCTTGGCTGAAATTATAGTCGACTTCTTAATTGTGTTTTACTGTTCATGTTGCTGAACGGCCATTAACAATTGGCTGAAGATGTTTATGTTTTCTAACTGGAATAACCATAATAAAAATGTGTTTAATTTTTCTGACTGGATGGATGATCTATCGGTATTAGCCATACTAACCTTTTTATTATGCCATTAGATTGTCTATTTAAAGCTCATCTTCAGAAACTTCCCACATGCCTGCTCACGTTTTTAGTTTTTTGCAGAATGGAAAGTCTTGCCTCGGGGATATAATCTATCGGTACATAAGTGCCGACCAGTTTTCGCCTGACTGCCTTCTTGACTGCTTAGACTTATCTTCTGAGCATCAAACTTTGGAAATTGCCAACAGAATTGAAGCTGCCATACATCTTTGGAGGCGAAAATTCTGCAAGAAAAATATACAAATGACAAAGGGCTCGAAGTCCCCATGGGGTGCCAAGGTCAAAGGATTGGTGGGAGATGGGGACAAGACCCATCTTCTTCTGGAACGCGCTGAGACCCTCTTACGCAGTCTTAAGATACGTTTTCCTGGTTTATCTCAGACCATTCTAGACATGAACAAGATTCAGTATAACAAGGTCCAATATTTATTGTTTTTCTGAGCTATTTTTTATACTCACATTAATATAAAGTGAAAAAAAGTTTTTAAAGAAATAAATAAACCAAGTGCCTTTTGCTGTTGCAGGATGTTGGTCAGTCTATCCTGGAAAGCTACTCAAGGGTTTTAGAATCCTTGGCTTTTAACATCATAGCAAGGATTGATGACTTGCTCTTTGTGGACGATGCTTGCAAGAGCTGTGCAGCAGATTCTGTGCCTCTTCTGAGCAAGGGGGGTAGAGGTCCTATTCCTATACAGAAAAGGATATCACCTAGTCCTTTCTCAATTCATAACACTCCTTATGCATCTCCCTTTGCGACACCAACATTCTGTTTGTCTCCATCCTATGGCAGCCCCAGAAGGTCAGCTGAATCTCCTAATAAACGGTCCCAAAAACAGATGCAGATTAGAAAACAGAAGCTTGATACACTGTGGAACGGTAAGATAGAGAAACTTGTTTCTGCAGATGTGGAGAAAACGTGGGCTTGCCCTGGGAGTCTGGGAGTGAGAAAAGATATGGGCACTGCCCCTGAACGTGACTGAGCATGCATGAACACATCAGGGATCTGATGCACAATCGTAGCTTCTTGTTATCATAAGCAGTAGTCGCATTATCTGGGTTTGGTAAAATGATTTTCCTCGATAATGTATAGCGGTATAGGGCTCTCTGATTTTGCCTCCCTGCAGTCTTAATTGCATCCTACTCCTTGGGTTTTGGAGAGGTTACTACTAATTTCCCACCTGCAAGGATACTGTTTTTACCTGCACGGCTTATCCATGAAATAACGTTGAAACTGATGCTTGCTGGAATTTCCTCATTCTTTTCTCCTCAGGAGAATGAAGAAGCAGTTAGCTGTTCATAGTTCACTTGTATATAGTATCTATCACACAAGGGATCATTTCTTTTTGTTACCTAACATGGGAATGCTTTGTCAACGTAGACTTTGCTTTTTGAATATTTTAGAACTAGTTTTGTTCTGCAAATTGCTTTAGATGTTTCTTCTGATGTTTAATCTGGTTTGGTCAAGAAGATTGAATTCTTCAGAAGGACACAGAGAATTGGACGGTATTGGAGAAACCCTAGATCACTTGATTTCTCGACTTATTAAGAATAAATGAATATTGGCAGGTCTCCATCAGTCCCTCCATTTTGATATTGAACAAGAGAAAAAGTTTGGCCGCTCTGTTAGTATTTACTACGGATCTATGTGTCACGGCAGCATATGCATATCTTGTCTTTTAATTATCAAGCTGAGCTAAATCCAACCAAATTCTGCCAAGAGATGCAGTGCTACCAAGTCTCTATCTCAATTTGAAGGTGTTGAGTTTGACAGTGTCTTCCTTGGCCTTGAACAACGATGATACATCTCACTCGTTCTAACAATTTTCAGGTGCTAAGTACTGATAAAACCCTTTTTTTTTCTTCGTTTCTGAAGATTGGAGAGAATGGGGCTTTGGCTTCTTCTATATGGTCCAGTGGCTTTCAAAATAAAAATGTATGACTAGTGGTGT
The DNA here is from genome assembly GCF_008831285.2 of Nymphaea colorata. Classification (NCBI taxonomy): domain Eukaryota; kingdom Viridiplantae; phylum Streptophyta; class Magnoliopsida; order Nymphaeales; family Nymphaeaceae; genus Nymphaea; species Nymphaea colorata. Next base: position 19,396,001 of record NC_045139.1, read on the forward strand.
TATTTGAAAGGATGAACCATCTAGTTTTTGTAACTAATGAAGAAAACGGAAACCCCAAAGAATATTTCTGCTTTCTGAAACATTGTGATTGATTCTAGATTAATTTTCATTCGCCTTCTTTATTGTTGTGGTTGCTATTCGGGTGTCAATGCCTGTAGCTTCCTTTGAGAAATATTTACTTACAAGTTGTACATTAAGAACTGATGAATAATACACATGCAGCAGGAGCCTTTTGTCATGATGTTATAAGTACATTAACTTGCATTCAATTCTTCAAGCTACTCTTAAATTTGATCACTTACATTGCATTAAAGATCGAGAATGTGAGAAATTAATATGAACTAATTTATAAATATAGTTAACGCCGGTGCGCAAGTACGAAACAAAGAATAAAATTAATTGAGTTCTGTGTCTGTTCCCCTCCCTTTTAGAAATAAATTTATCCAAAAGGCAACAATTATGAATTGAAAGTTTAAGTTATCCACCTCCCAGAAAGTACCGCAATTTTCTTTGTATACATTCTTGGTTCTAGTTAATGCATGCAGTATTTATTTATCTTAACAATATTAAATGAGGGGCAACAAAAATCGTTCCTTGAGGGCCTTGCCTTCGGCCTTAACATTACTAGATTTATAGAGCAATTATTTGTAAATGTTGCCAGGTTTTGAAGTGTAAAAGCAAGTACTTGCATACATATATATGTGTCAAAAAAAAAATTAATTATTAAACTGAAAAAGATTTGCTTGGCAGGAGCAACCTGCGAATGTTACCAAGTTACTAGGCATGAAACTTGTTGAATTGGGTAGTTGCTGCTATATACATTTGGAAAATAAGTTCCTTTCACCACTCCATAATACGATATAAACATTATATATATATATATATATATATATATATATATATATATATTGTTCAGTCTATCGTTTGAAATCTAACGAATGAGATCACAAGAGCAAAAGCATGCATTTGAGTTCATAATTCATCACATTGATGATGGACAATAATGTATGCTTTCTAATACTATACTTAATTCCGCAAAACTAATAGATTGTTAAGGTGTAAACTGACATTATTTACGTTATTAAACAAAATAAATGTTCTTGGGCATAGTAGCCAGGCTTGCGTCTACGATTATCTTATTTGATGTCATTCTTTTGTTGAATGCGTGCATGAATAAGTTGAGGAGGGTACAGAGTCGGAGAAACCTTTTTCCTTGGGCCACTAAAATGCAGGGAAGCGGGCTGTTCGTAAGGAAAGATGAAAAAGAATGGCGACGCCGTCTGTGGGAATCGAACCCACGACCACGTGGTTAAAAGCCACGCGCTCTACCGGCTGAGCTAAGACGGCTACGATGCACGATTGTTTACTTACAAATTTCTCAACTAGTTTTTTCCGACAACCCAGATCAACATACGTGAACGAGACAAATAGAAAGAGTCACTTTCATTTAAGTGGAAAAGAAAAATGGCTACCCCACCATCTTGCCTTGGACCAGCGACCACTAAGGTCCCCCATCATGTTAAATGACACCACTATAAAGATGGGAGAACAGTCAAATGCTTTTTGAGTTTTCCTTTAGCTTTTTTTTTCCATTGGTTCTTTTGTTGAGGTTGTATTTATTTTGCTGTGGATTTGAGACCGCAGGTGATCTGCCATTTATTAAAATCCCCCCATCCTCTAATCCGACCTTAAATTCATGGTTTTTAACATGTACCATGAATTTCAAATTCATCATATCTCTCAAACACACACCTTTTTATGTAGCCTCATATCCGAGATGAGAGACTATCAACCACAACATCATCGGAATATGGTTCTAGCAACAAGGTTGTGTTCTTCTTTCTTCTTTTATTTTTAAATTGTACTTTTTTTTTTTTGGATTTACTTGTAAAAAAATGCTCTTGACAGAGGGACTTTGGTGATTGTTGGGGCTTTTAAAAAAGTCTAAGACCATTTTCCTACTTTGCTTTAGAGCCCTCTCATGTGTAGGCATATTTGCTACTTAAACAACAACTAACTACTACTGACCGCCTACCAACTCCTGTCTTAAGCAGATAATTAAAGACTAATACTCTAAACTATAAGAGATAGCAAATCTAGGCATTCACTGTATCATTTGAAAGAATCTTCAGCTGCAACTGAAGGTGGATTTTTTTTTTTTGGTTAAGTATTTCTTTCTCCTCCTATCTTATGGACAACGCCCATTTGGATGCTTAGGAAAACATGAAGCGAACAAGAGGCTTTCGCCTTCAAATGTTTTATGATCTCACCAGAATTTAAAAGTTTCAAAGACGCACCAAAGTGTACGGCGACAAAATAGTTTTTTTACATTATATATTAAAATGCCCTTTTATAATCATGGTGTGGCTCAAGCACTAGGGAAGCAAGAAATTTTGATTGGAGGGGCACTAATTAAATAACTTCAATCCTTTGAAAAGCACTAATACATACAAAAAAACAGATATTTTAAAATAATAGTATAAAACTAAACATATTTTGTGAGGCTGGTACCTTGTGGGCCGGCCATTGGTCTCAAGGGAGGGTAGGACTTGTCCACAAAGTTCTGACCATAAAATCAACTCTACAATTCAAACCCTGGAACTCAGCCTTAAATAAGGGCCTGATAAATAAGAGAAATCTCTATAGGGGTTCGTTTGCTAAATGGAATAATTTATGAGTGTTTGAATAGATTTATGAAACACTCACAAAATATTTCAACTCCAACTATCAAACAACCCCCCAGAACGGCTATTTATTGATCGATACAATTTTTTTTAGATTTCATGAGTTGCCAAAATATAATATCATCTACACATCTATAAGTGGGTTTCTATGTTTTAAAACATTTGAGGTCGAATCTTGGTGCTTAGATCTTTGAAACACAAGTTTAATTATCGACTTTTAAAGTGTAACTGCACAATGAACGTGATTCGCCCGAACACCACAGCAGCAGTAGCTGCAATTAATACGACAACCAAACCCATTAACATTAAACAAATGGGTTCGTTCATCAGATGATTGATTGCAATGTGTATGGAATCTTAGAAGACAGCCCACATCATAATGAAGGCATATATATCTTATACTTCACATGGTGGGAATCATTATAAGGGTCCCCAACTATCAATGTACACTCAGTTAATTTCAATTAATAGTTTAAAGAAACCATTGAATTTGAAGGTACCCATGTTGGTTAAAGGTTAGGAAGAGATTTTAATATCGGTGGTTGCAGGCCATGAAGAGAGAATTTATGGGATAAAGCTCGGGTGGGGATGGGGGCCAGTGTGGGAGGACATTATTAGAAGCACCTACAGCTGCTTGAGTTCCAAGAGTAATTGTTGAATCATTACTGCCTTATTTTATTTCATCTGCTTTCAAGTTTTTCCATCATATCATGATTCATAACTCATAATTTTTAGTTCCAAAAGCAACCCATTTTCTGAAAATAGTTGCTTATTTCAATGCTCTTGCCTCTTCATTGATGATAAGAACAGTGCTGCTAAAGCCGGTTTCCTGCATTTTATTGAGTACCATTGTCAGATTTAGAGGTGTTTCCCAGATCTCCAAACTCCCACCAATTATGCCAAAACATTGGCACTTATAGTGACCAAGTAAAACTGTGAAATTAATAGTTTATATTGTATTCAGTACAAGGCTTTGCATTGGTTAAAAGCAAAGAGTCTAGTACTTCAACAGTACCCAAGATTTCCATTTTTATAATTTATGCATATGAACTGAAAGCAACAGTACATAAGTTTTGAGATCTGAGTAGTTGTATCATAAATGTGGAAAGAAATCTGGCTCTCCGTTTGTTATATGAATTTAGATGATATATATCAGAACCATTTGCAGTATCATGAAAATGGTAGTTTTAGTTTTGTCCGGCATACCCATCAGCGACTTCTGTCTCAGCTCCCAAGGGAGAGGGGCCGGCCTTGGGACTAGGTGAAGTATCTGCGTCTATGAACTTCACAACACATGGGCAACTCCATTATCCCCGCGGGGGTCGTGTTCATTGTTTTCCTTTCATACTGAAATGGATCGCAGTAAGGAACAATTTTTCCTATTGATCTTCGATTATTTTACTTTCATCGAACAATGGCAGTACCGGATGTTCGGCGGTGGGCATTTATATATATATAAATGTTTTAGAAATCCAAAGTTGCAGGATGCATGAAAAAATTTATGAAACAAAAAATTTATGAAACAAAAGTTAAAAGTAAAGAAATATTAGCAGAAAATACATGGTTAACTATGAGTAGGAGGGCATCCGGGACGGGGTTGGCGTCATGGTTGGGGCAGGAACTTAGTAGGTGGTCGGTTCTCATTTTGAGAACATATGCCGTCAATTCGATATGCTATGCTGCAAAAAGGAACACCTTATACAAGTTGAAACGGCAGCATACCAAAGCACGAAAAAATAAACCTTTGAAGGATGGAAAAAAGAGGCTTCAACTTGGGTGGTGGGATTTCCTCTTCTCATCCAAAACTATGAGTATGAGCACTTTAATCTGTATGAAACTATAGTTACACATCGACGTGATCATATAGAAAAGCTAGAAAGTGAGCACCAAGAGACTAAAAAGGCTATATCAGAGACACGTTGGGACTGGTTTTCCATTCAAGAAGGAACAGAGGAAGAAGTAGAAAGTGACCTCTTTACCGAGTTGCTCCATGCCACATATATTTCTTGGTAAACCAACCATGGCCAATATATTCATACGATAGCATAACGCCGTTGATCGTACCAAAAAATATGTGTGTGTGTGTTTGCATGCATATGTCATGCGTACGTGCATGTCTTTTGGTGGTCTTTCTTTTTCTCCTGTCAAAGTTAACATGTGATGTTTCATAGTTTAACGTGCAGTAGCTGAAACGATTTTATAATGTTCAGATAGTTTATGCTGAGATCGTATACATAACTGTCTATAAATTAAACAATTAGTTTAAAACTGGACGAGTTCAGAAGAAAGTTTTGCATCTAAAAAACGATTAGGTTAGAAGCATGTTCGGATTGAACGATGGGTAAAAGGAAAAAGATGGAAAATGGAAAAGCAGGAGATTATTTTTACAGACGGTGATGGAGTTAGATTGATGTTATTTACGGGTACTAAGGGGAATTAGGGCCGATTGTCCGATTGCTCCAGGAGAAAATTTGGCTCTTTTCTATACGGAGATATTCGTCACTAGCGGACGCAATACTTGGTATGTACCCATTACGGAGACAGCATGTTGACAGTTGGCCCATAAAAATGACTTACAGGAATCGACTGCTTAAAAAGAAGGGAAATATCATGAAGTCCAGGTTTTTCCTGTTAATTCTGGATATGCTCTTACTTTTTTCTGGGTTTTCTGGATTCGAGCTTCTGTTTTCTTTCTTTTGGGCAGTCGAAGCAGCAACCATAGACCTCTTTTGATTATTGGCAGACGGTTAGGCTCTTTGGATTTAGACGAAAATTTTCAATTGAATCTAGATGCTTTTACTAATTTTAGATCTGCAGTTGTACTAAATCTACTTGGGCTTTAGGTGAAAATTTCAACTGAATGTAGATATTGTTACTAAGTTTAGATCTGCAGCTGTACGAAATCCACTGTTTGCTTCTGTGGATTTGATATAATGGAGATCTGAGATCAACATCAGGTTTTAGATCGGAGACTGTCAAGTATAGCGTAACTTATAATTGGATTTGAATGCAAAATACAACAACGGATGAGATTTTAGCTTAAAATGGTTTTTGGCGGTCAATAAGTGGGTTGTCTTAAAGCCTTCACAGTGTGGAAATTAAGAGGTTTAGCATTGGGACATTGGAGGCAATCAAACAGCCCAGTAACAAAGCGGAAGCAATGAGACATGTAGGGGCAAAGCTAGAAATTTTTTGCTAAGAAATACTAGCAATATATTTTAAATTTTTGATGGGTATCAACAAAAAAAAAAAAAAAAGTTATCCTAAGGTATCAATATAAAAATAAGTATTTTTTATCGCTTTTGTGCACACACCTGTTTCGGCCCCTTGGTAGGTAAAGAAGCTAAAAGACAAAGGATACATTGCAGGAAACCACTTCAAATCAAAACATGTTTAGGTTTAAATGTATTACATTCAATCACGTTGATTACATAAGTTTTGAGAGAAAAGTGTTGCGTGGACAGCATGTTTGATTCTCATGAATGTTATTCCTTTGAACTATAAATAATGGTATGTATACCAAATCAGACTTGGACCCTGAAGGTGAGGGAAGAAGAAGGGAGAGTGGTTTCGCCTCTCAATTCCTGCCATCAATTAATTAAGAAAGAGTCAGAAAACTAAACTTAAAGTGTGTTTGGTTGGGCCGTTAAAAATCGATTCTGTCTTGCTAAAACTTTAAAAAAGTAACCGATAAATACACAACTAGTACGTCCTTGTAAGGCAGGTCCAGCACATTCAAGAAACTCCGTATATTCGCTCTCTATCGGAAATTTAAAAGAAAAAAAAAAGGCATGCAAGGCTCGTTAAACCTAATCATCAAGTCAAACTCGCCAGTGCCTGCAGACTTGTGAACCCAGATGCCCTATCACACCTTAACTAGAACCCAAGAAGTATTTCTTTTGTTGGTCTTCAGATCAGAAAGATAGTTTGAGAATCTAACAGATAAAGTTTCAGAGAAATCAGAACAGGAATTTTAATTAGTTCGAGTAAGGAATCCGATGGATCAGTAAATTCGAGAATTATGAAGCGCATTATTGGGATCAAGGCCAAGCTTCGGGTTCATAAATGTAATATTCCGTAAAAAGCAAAGCTCTGGAAAGCAATATTGAAGAATAACTCATAATAGCTTATGCGCAGTACCAAATTTCATAAGCACACATCACCACTGCATTAAATGGTGGAACTCAGATGGTCCCCGGACTGGCTGTCCTGGGGAACTAGTTTTAGGAAAATGGTAATAAAGAAGGCGGGGACTGAGGGTTGGAACTTGGAAGAAAGAGCCTTTTGGGGAAGGGGCTGCATCAAGTGCAGTGTGGAAAGGGCAGAAGGGGAGGTGGCCATGCATCTGTGATCCATCCCTTAACGTCATAAGAGTGTAACGAGGGTTTCTTTTTCTTTGTTTTCTGGCATTTAATGGCGGTTGGTAGAGTAGATCTTCGGGAATAAATTAGAACTAAGGTCTTCTACCTCTCTCTCTGTGTCTCTGTGGCATGGTTTATCAGTGGCGATCTTATTCTCTTCCATTAAGTGGAGTTTTCTTATTCAATATTCAGTAGAGTTTATTCCAAACTACAAACATTACACGAGAGAGAGAGAGAGAGAGAGAGAAAGTATACTGTTTTTGCTAGGTTATATTGACATCTAAATTCCTCCATTTTGATGGTACAGCAGAATATGAGAGAGAGAGAAGAGAGATGACCAGTGTTTGGCTATTCGCATGTGAGGTTTTACTTTTATTTTCACCTGCACATAGAGAGAGGGAGGGGGAGAGGTGGGGGGTAAGATTAAGAACTGGTAGGACTTAAAGGGCAGGAACAAGATTTGATAATGCAGCAAGATCGAGGGTTTTGTAGAGGCCGAGATGAATTAATACTGCAGAGAGAACAATCCCACCCCCCCTGTCCTCGCCCTTTTCCATCCGTTCTCTCCCTTCAGTCTTTCCCCTCCCATTTACTCCTCGGCTGCTGCTACCTGCTTCCTTTTGCTTATTATAGTCTCCCAAACCCGCCCCCCTCTTTCTCTCTCTCCATACAACCAGAACTACTGCATGCGTGCAGCCAACTTAAATTCCCCTTTGAATCTGTCTCCATCCCGCCCCTTGCTGCCTCTCATGACTTCAAATGATCTACCATGCCCTTACCAACAAGAGAGAAAGCATGATTCTCGATTACCATGCATCTTTTTTGCATGGGTTTAACGAAGGGTTTCTTACTGAGATTGTTGGCATTCTGTCCACCTCCACATGGCCTTACAACTTCGTCTCTGATCTGTTCTTTTGAAAAGAAGAGAGAAAAACGAGAAGCCATTGTTGGTGAGCCAATGGAGGTGGGCAACCTGCCAAATGAGCTCTCTCAGAAACCCTTTGTAAAACCCATGTGATCGTTTTCCTGGCGTGGAAGGGTGAAGCCTGATCTATCCTTCCTGCAGTCCCTCTCTGCCTTCAGATCTTTTCACGGTAGGCCTGAAAGGCAAAGGAAAGAAGAAAAAGGAGCACTGGTCTTAGGGTTTATCACATTACTTCTTATCAGAAATGAATGAGCTAGTTCCTTTTTCTTGGTTTCTCTGTTTTTGTACATATTTTGTTTCTAATGACCTTGGTCACTTTCAGGCAAAAGATGAGGGAATATGTAAAGCTGCAGACAAAAATGATGAAGGGTTTGCAAGGTGACTCGGAAGCGCTGAGCATCTCACGTTGATGAGATGGGGAGGTGATATTTTTTGTAATGATGCAGTTTTCAGAAAACCAACGTTGTTCTCGGTGCGTTTTTTTCCTTTTGCTTTCCTCCTTTTAGAGGCTTATGGATCAAAAACTGAAAAAATGAACCTAGGGTTTCTAGGTATGAACTCACCGTATCTGCTGCTGTTGTTCATTTCCTCTTCCTCTTTCGGATTTGTACATGCCTTCTACTATGCATCGGTTGTTCTATGTGTATATGTGTGCTGCAATCTGTGTCTCTGCGGCGGTTTGCTCGACGGCGATGATGATGATGATGGGTATGCTCCTGCTGAAAGATAAGGTCTAGGAGATATAGCTGGGAGATAACCCTACAAATAAATTAATGATGGTGCTGAAATTTTGAAATCTTCTTTGTTGTTGGGAACAATGGTCGTGGTAAAGTGTGTCCGCCGATGATCATGAGCATGACCCAGGTGGATTTCCAGCTATGACTGTTATTTTATTGGTCTAAACTCTGATAGCCATTAAAGCTTGCAAAAGTTCGAGCATGAGCAGCCAGTCCGGTGCTTCTTTACAGTAATGATTTTTTATCTACTACTTCATATTACATAAAATACCGTTCTGCAAATTGTTGTCTGATGGGAAGGGAGATCGATGGTACTTCTAAATTTTACTGCGAAGAGAAGAGATGCAAATTGTTGTTTGATGGGAAGGAAGATCGATGATGGTACTTCTAAATTTCACTGCAAAGAGAAGAGATGCGAGCTTTTTACTGCATGTACTGCTAAATGCCAAAGCTTACAACATTCCTCCGGTGAAAAATAGTTGGACAGGAAGATGTAGTCCATGTGGGAAAGATTCACCCATTGACCTCGAGCATCACTTTGTTGTTATGATTCTTGTTGCTTTATTCGAGTCGTTTTGTTCTTGAACCCAGAGTGGCACAGTTTCAACAGAGATGTAAATCAACAAAAACCGTTCTCTCTCTCTCTCTCTATCTCTCTGCATATATACATCTCTCTTACAGATGGATTGCTGGTTGAGGGACGTAGTCAACAGTGACTACCATTAATAAACAATAACTCTCTCGGCTTGAGGACGAAGCGTGAACTTAGGCCAACTCTCGTTGTTTCTGTGACTGGAAAGTGGAAGGAAGGGGAAAAGGTGGGGGAGGGAAGAGGGGAAAAGGCCGTATTTGACTTTGACATGACCAGCAGCATGTGTGCCTTCCTACCTTTACAGATACGTCTGCTCTCTGTAATCATTTACCTTCTCGCTTCCCCAAGCAAACCAAATCATGCTCATGTTTTAATTCCCATCCCCCCCTCCCAACGGCCATTATTAAAAAGTTAAGGTTCCAAATCCTCTCCCGGATCATCATAAATTACGGTGGTACAATTTTTCAAACTTCAACTTTTCAATTTCTTTCTCGATTTACTTCTGAATGACAAGCTCGTGCTGCCTTGTTGGTATTGACCAATTCATACCTACCCGTCTTCACTGCCCGTGAGTTGTTTTTCTTGGTACTGCAAAATGCACAACCATCGTTCATTTTTCTGTCTGACTCGATGTATGTTTACAATAAATGTGTTGATATGCTAATGTTGTCGACTTGAATCTTATAGTCGAATGACCGTCCTAAATGTTTGGCCTCTGGATTATAAAATGAACACAGCTGAAGAAGATGCCACGATATGGTATCACCACGTTTGTCTTCATGTAGGTTACGTAGGTGTATCTATTGAGTATTTGAGATAACAACATAAGAAGGAGATAATGGCAGATGTAGAGATAATGCTAAATGCTACGAGTAAGAGAAGAAAAACAGTGATGTTTTTTTTGCTGTTTAAAGAAATATATTAGTCATAATGATATGTAGGTAAGGATTGATTGATAAATTTTGTTTTGAATGTTTTTTTTTTGTTTTTTTTGTCCATGCAAAAGTTTTTTTTTGCATTAATCATGGACATTTTTTGTTACGATTAAAATGACACACAAAAAATAATACACGGCACGGCGTATATAACCAGCTTCTTTTGTTAAAATGGTAATTAGTATTGTCTTAAGGCCATGTTTTAAATTAAAAAACTAATTGGTAGATATGGCAGTTGCAATATTTTATATGACTAGCTTTTTTGGGTGAGTAGGGTGACTTGTTGATCATTTCATTAAATTTTTGTCTCGTTAGGGTATTGGGTCTGTATTTGGTGTTGTGTTTTGTTTTGCTTGTGCTAGGGTTTGCTTTTGGTGGCTTTGAGTGCCGCTTTTACTGTGTTTTAATTTGCATATTGGTGATCTTTTGTGATATAAGAAGTTGATGTCCTTTACATTCAAAATGAAAATCATGACTGACTTTTCAATTCTTGTTCACTTGGATTGGGTAATACAACAATAAGGGCTTCAAAAGCTTATACTTTTTAATTGGGGATATCATAGCTCGATTGTCCAGTTCAGTATATTGTAAAGCTTGAAAATTGCATCGACTTTTACGTTACCCAAAAAGCGCTTCACATATGGATCGCAGCAAATTTGAAAGTTGAGTATTATTATATAAACCGTATCGGCAGTAAATGTAAGGCAAGATTTAGAGTGCAACCTAAATCAATCAAAACTATAAATGTTAACTATAGATGCATTTAAATACACATTGCTTCTTACCATATGGACATTTAACCTTGGAAATTTTGTTGACATATTCCTAAGCCTAAGAATGGAGGTGCACTTTGTCCAAAGAATATGTTGATAGGTAGATACCAGGCTACTTGCGTAGGGGATAAAAACCATAGCTTTAAAATTCATGTTACAAAGTATTTCAAACAAAATGTGAACTTTCTAATGTTTTTACAAACACTAATTTAATGTAAATCATGATTTAGTTCAAGTCATTTTTGTAAAAATAATTGATCTTTGTACTATCAAAATTTTGATGTTATAAGAGAAATTCATTTTTTACTATTAAAAAAACATTATTTAAGTAAGAAAACGACTAACTTAATGTATGCTTCTCATCAAATCACATTTAAAATCATTTCTATAAGGTTCGACTGTTAAAAAGAAAAATTAATAATTAATTAAATGGGTCTGGTTTTCGACTCCTACTCAAGTATTATTCAAGCCCTGCACAGCAAATCCAAATCCGAGAACTTTAATTTCATCCAAGCCAGATTTGGCTTCTTTCGATGATTCCCATCTCATTGTGGAACAGCGGATTAAACAATATAACGCCTGATCAGAGTCAGCGGAGCCAGAATTTTTTCGTTACAGGAGCTAACTATAGTTTCAAAATTTCAACAGAGGAGCTGAAATATAACTTTTCAAAACTTATTAAACTAACATTTTTAAGTTTTTGAATTTTTGTTTTAAAATGTGAGGGGAGGCCATGGTCCTTGCCAACCACATTTGTCTCCGCCCTTGTGTTGTGTTTGTGTGTAGTGTACCCATGTGTATACACACAACACAACACAAGGGGCGGAGGTACATGTGGCTGGCAAGGACCCTGGCCTTCCCTCACATTTTTAAAAAATTCGAGAAAACTTCTATGTAAGTTTTAAAAATATTAATTTAATAAGTTTTCAAAAATTATATTTCGATTCCTCTTAAAATTTTGAAACTATAGTTAGCCCATGCAACAACGAAAAATTTTTCTACTGACTCTTGTCAGACATTACATTGTCTAATCCGCTGTTCGAGAATGAGATGGGAATCCTCCAAAAAAGCCAAATCTGGCTTGGATGAGATTGAAAGTCCTCGGACTTGTCTTTGCTGTACGGGGTTTGAATAGGGGCCGGATGAGACAAAGAAGTGGGGCGGGGAATTCAGCTAAAACATCATCTGCTCTGATTAAATCTTGGACTCGAGTGAGACCGAACCGTTAAGGTGCTAGCTGTTGTTGCCTTCGTTCGAAAAATGGGTACGATAGGGTTGATGAAGCATGTGAATCAGAAGAGACAATCTGGTTTGTGCTGATCATAGTTACTGTTATGAGGGAAAAGCATAACAAATTAACTGCGGTCTTTTCTCCTGGTGTTGGGCTATATATATATATATGTGAATGTTTATGTACGCAAACTTAACATGAAACATGTCTCAATTCAACTAATTGTTTTAATGAAAAAAATTATTGCTTTTTCTTTTTATGTTATAAGAGCCGTTCATTTTTTTATTACTATAAAAACATTATTAGACTGAAAAACGATAAATCTACTCATGTTTTTCATCAAAACATTTTTAAGATCACATTCATGCGGTTAGATTGTACAAAAAAATCATTTAATCATTAATTATGAAGAAGCTGGCACTTATCCCTGGCCTAATGGTATGGATAGAGAGACGGGGAGAGAGAGATTAATAACTCTCACGTAATATATATATATATATATATATATATAAACGCCTAAAACGGACAAATAACATGTTATGATTTTAATCTGAAGACATAAAGATGGTCATCACTTTTTTCGATATAAACTATACTTCGTTTTGAAATTTACCAAGATATTGATTTTTGAGAATCGGGTCAACTATTTTATAATGTTTTCTATGCCATTTATATGGCAATTGCTGCAAGTTATCTACGTACGCAATTTTGTCCAATTCCACATATTTCCTCCACTGAACAAAGGTAATGCCTTTAGGGTTGCACTGAGCCAATTAAATTAAGTGTGCAATTTCTTATATAAAGTATATAAACAGAACAAAAACGGGATAATGGACATAAGTGTTCCTCTTCAAGGAACAAAATCAAACGATGGACAGTAGAACAGCGTACTATCAGTCCTTCAATTCCATTATTTTGTGTTCCTTCACGGGAACACAAGGGTTTGGAAGTTCTTCTCTCGACGTCAATTTAGCGCTCAAGAATTTTACATCGTCCAACATAACACTACAAGTGTCTGTCCGGTACTTTGTCATTATTGGCATAGTTCTCTCTCTCTCTCGTGTTTTGATACCTCTGCCTGTGTGTGCATACTTGTGGTGGACCATTTTTCTCCTATTTCACACTTAAAATCATGTATTTTTTTTATAGTTTAAGTTTTGTGTGTTCCAAGAAAGTTGTAAGTGCTAGACACTTAGATGCTCCACAAACAAGAAACAAACTCATCGTTTCTTCTTTTCTAGATCGTTAATTGAGAGAAAAATAAGGAGAAAGATGTATAAACTAATATTAAATGACAAAATTATCTTATTACATCGGCATTTTTGCTCTCTCAATTACCAGTCTGTAAAAGATCAAGCATTGAGATTGTTCCTGTTCCGTCTATCATTTAAGTGTTTCGCACCTGTTAATCTCTCTCTCTCCCTCTCTCTCTCTCTCTCTCTCTCTCTCTCTCTATATATATATATATATATATATATATATATATATATATATATATATATATATATATATATATATATATATATATATATATATATATATTCTCATTCAGTTAATAATTGGCATTGCTTTATTAATTAAGGGTCTGATCCCCAGTTACATGTGACTGGATCATAACAAGTGCTATCCAAATCAATCTTTCTCGTTCAATACTAAGTATAAATAAGGACTCGCTCACGTTGCAATGCTAGCTGCCTGTGCGCTTCATTTCTGCTTCATGTCCCCAGTTGGCAACCGAAGTGAAGGACCGTCTCAGTGGGATGTGCAGTGATCAGCCTCGGTCTCAGAACCACTTCTGGGACGTCGTCTGACTGACTTTCTTTATCATTTTTTTGTTTATGCGATCCTACCAAAGGATGTGCAAATGCATCCTCGTTGCGGCCATAGATTCTCTCGTGGGATTCGAGAATCGCGCATCCTAGGTGGGAAGCATCTTGTTCTCTTTTACTGGTAATTCGACGTTTAATCATCCCACAGAATGAAAAAGCATTTAGTTTTCTCTCTTTTGATCTTTCAGATATAACTGTGGACCGGTTATATGTCTTTGGCATATTCTCAATGTCCGATAGAAGTTCTTGCATTTCCAACTGAGGTGCCGAAATGTTGGATCTGCACCACATCCACGATGTTTGGACTTTGGACCCAGATCAGACTTTGAAAGTACTGATACAAAAGGTCCACGTCGATGGTTAATTTGAAAAGCAATGTCAGGATAGTGTTTTCTATAGTAAGAATCGAACTTTGGTTAACATGTGTAAAAGACAGATGGACATAGTTACAGTTGCAGGCTTGCAGCAGTGTAAAACCGCGTGGGCAGCGTATGATCTTGACTCTGACCGCCATTCTGACAGTCAAAGCTCAATACACTGCTTCAACCTCCTTGGAGTTAAATTTGGTTGGTAGATGCAGTGACATGCAATAGTGCTGCGCAAGACAGACTCATTTGCAGGATTAGATGGGGAAGGGAAACATTTTTGTAATATAAAAAGACGACATATATATCAATATGCTGTATTCACGGAAACTAGTATTTCATGTACGTGTCTTTTGGTGTTATTTATTCTATGCTTATATCGCAACCATTATCTAAGAAGATACATAAAGTAAAGACATAATCATCGTGTAAAAAGCCTTCTATAGCAATCAACCGAGTGCCAACAAGAGGAAGGACTATTCCTTGTGCCAGACAGCGTATCTATCACCACTAGTTGCCAGCTTCCACTCCCTGCCACTGGGACACCATGAAGCCTCTCCTAGCTTCATGCAGATCCTCTCTCCAACCATTGCTGAATAGAGATTTGCTTGGGCTGCTAGGATCCTGATTGAAGAACGACTATGGATTCCTTGTTGCTTTCTCACGTCGATCTGTATTCATGGAAAAAGTCCAGTTAACAACTTCAAAGAAAACTAATTTTAGACAAAAAATGGTATTAGGTGCTGCAGTGATAACACTGGCATACCAATTTCACAATTTGATCATGAATGGAGGAGCCCCAGTCATAAAAATGGTCATAGAAAACTGTGGGTATGCCAGGATGTGTAAGTATGTATGCATATCCCTGAAAAAAGATTAAAAAGTTTATCAGCGACCGAGATATATTGAAAATACCATGCTTATGAGCAAATTACAGAAGTTGCAGAGCAATTATATGGACATGGATAATCACACGCTAGTTACATTCCGAGACTTTGTCTCATAGACTTTGGCCAGATCAGGTTGATATGAGAAAGATATGATGCAAAAGAACAACAGTACCAATTGAATACGTTGTCAAGTATATGACAAACAACATGAAACTACTGCACTTGAGTTCAATTAACATGCAAAAAGAACATGGTAAGGTGCGGGGAATATTGTATCTCTGCTGCACATAAAATACCCTGCATATAACTAAATTTGTGCGTTTTGTGTTTCAGATAGTGAAAAGAAGAAACTAAGGTACCTCCATAACATGATGAGATGGAAAAGGCCAATGACCCTGAAACCATGAAATCGCAGGATATTAGATTACAAAGTGAAAGGAAGCTTGGCCATCAAACATGTAAAGCTTTTACTAATAAAATTGACAAATCCAATTAATGTTTAAGGAGAAACAATAAAAGAGCTCAATCTTACCTGGGTTGAACCTGTATCATGGTTCTCTATAAATGTCACAGCCCTTGAAGGCCACCATCCCATTACTCCAGGTGGCTTCCCATGAGGATCACTCAAACGCCAATATTCACCCTTAACAGCTTCCTAACATGACAAAAACATCAAGGCTCAGTACACGAAAAAATATCATAAAGCACACAATATACAGAAGAACATGTACACAATAGTACCTGAAGAATGCCTTTGGTAGTGAAATCAAATGCTGCACAAAGCCCTCCTGTTCTGTCAATCCAATTAATAATTCTCTGTCGATGGCTATCTGGTGTGAAACAAGAAACAAAACATGAAGTTTTTATGTTTCATGCATCACCATTGAAGAAGATAATAACACACATTGATTTATAATAAAAGTAAAAAAGAAAGGTGGGAGAATGATATATTAGTTGATAAAAAAATATAAAATAAAAAATAAAATGTGGCTGAGGTACCATCTTGCTAATAAACTACCGTTCTTATTTATCTTATTGCCAGGACACTCCATGAAGAATAACCTGAAAAGAATGCAGCACATTGATTTGTTGTGGTACCCATATTGATTGTTTCGGATATTAGGTTCACTTCTAAATCTTCAGTCATTTCAGTTTCTCATCATGGAACCCCACCAACTGTCTTCCCATGATCCCATCAAATGAGCCACTGTTCAATCATCAATGCCTGCTGCAGCATAGCACGCCACCAGGTATCTTCTTTCTGCTGTGAATTCTACATCGGTCCTTCACTAAATTTATCTCAACGCCTTCAAGCATTCTTTTTTTCACCAATCTTTTCCATAAGAAACCCAAAAAAGAACACAGAACCTGGGTACTTCTCATTTAGGGGCCCATACTAAAGCAGCACAGGTGCTACATTTGGTCCTAAAGAGCCTAGACACAGCTTTTGACTATATAACCACATGATTACACACAAGGCTCTAAAACTCCTCCTGGCCCATGAAGAACAAGGCCAGAGCTCATCTATTATGTACTTCAGTTTATAGGATCTGACATGTGCCACAAAACATGGATATTTTATTCCCACCAACCAATAACATGTTATCACTTAAATGAACAATAGGATATAAATTGTAACTACATGGTCTTCTCACATACAAAGACCAGCAAAATTTCGAAAACGTTAAGTCATAGGGTGGAATAGAAATACATACAAAAAAGTAAACCAAATACCTTGATTATAATCCAAGTGGTAACTAGGGGGAGTGTAATTGCAAGAATCCCAATACTCCCCCACCGCCAATATTGGACAGGACTGCTCAATATACTCTTTCACAAATTTTGCAGAGTACCTGAATGCAATGTAACAAATAAATGAACATCAAAGTTCCCGGCTGAACAATGAATAGTCCATTACAGCTCCATATACAAGTATAACTTTACCCCTTAGCAAAATCAAAACGGAAATCTTGAAAGCCGGCATTCTTTCGGAGCCATTTCAGCCAAGATGTAATATCATCACGTACAAATTGTTGAGAGTGGTCGATGTTCGGCACTCCATGAAAGTTGTCCCCAGTGCTTTTATTCCCCTATAGCAGAAACAAAACAGTTACCTCTTTCTGCTGACAAACATGCTTGGAAAATTTACTTTTAAAAGAAGTGACCATGATAATTCAGTTTCCAAAAAACAACTTCAATAGTCAGAATTCAAGTCCATTAAGAATTTTAAAAACCCAAAATTCCAGATTACCTCTTTCTGCTGACAGACAAACATGCTTGGAAAATTTACTTTTAAAAGAAGTGACCACGATAACTCAGTTTCCAAAAAAACAACTTTAATAGTCATATTTCAAGCCCATTGAGAATTTTAAGCACCCAGAATTCCAGAGAAAGAATAGATCGCTTTTAAGCACCCAAAACAATTCAGGCGATCATGCATAAGAGCTCACTAAGAACTTTTCTGTCATGCCACAATGCTACCCAATTGGAAGCACCAAAAAATCTAAAAGAAATAAAGATTAAGAAAATAAACCTGCTTTTTCAAATGATATAGAAATGAACCATGTCAAAGTTTTATGGTTCTCCAAATTTTGTACTATGTTTTTCTATCTGTGATGACAAATATTTTAAGTTTTTCCGATTTTTTGTCAAATCAAAAAAGTTCTAATGTTTTAAAATTGAAAGTTAATGAACACATGCATTCATATATATATATATATATATATATATATGCATTTGTATGCAATATGATCGTGCTCAAGTATCATTCATAATATCAGCCATTTGAATTTTCTAGTCATCAGCTTCCGAGCTAAAATGAGTACATATACGTTGACAATATCCATGTGAAATTACATGCATTTTTCTAAGTTGCACACATACCAGTCCACCAGTGCAAGAAGTGACAGCACGTTCGTCCCATGATAGCGGAATGCCATCATAACGGTTAAATGAACCACCATGCCCTCTTGTGGTTCCAACACGATGATTAATGACTATGTCAGCCATGGGTCTGACATGATGACGCTGCAGCTCTCTGAGCAAAGATTTTAATTGGCTTTCTGAACCATATGCAGAGTTGAGAGAGTATAAATTCTGTGGCAAGTAACCTGTGAATTGAATATAGGAAACAAGTGAATCTTTACAGACAGGGAGTATTATTATAGGAAGCAAAAATAATAGAGACGAGAATATAGAAACTGACCTTCCGGGGAGAAAGAATGAGTTGCTGGAGGCAACCATATGGAGGTGAATCCAGACTTCCCAATATCAGAAGCTTTATTTTCTAAGTTTTGCCACCAATTGTGCTTGTGTGATTCCCAATTGAAACCCTAAAAACAATATAATGAATAAACAAGGAATAGCCCAGCTTATATGTTGTATTTTATCTTGGACTTCATGCAAGCATAAGAATTCTACAAAAACAGAGCAACCCACTGTCTGCAAATTGCAAGTTAGTGAACCAGCATGGCCACTTAGATATATGCCAGCAGTACTCAACTGCAGCAGTTGAAAGAGCAGAAATAGGGAACACTTTTGTCGGTCATTTTATTCTTACCTGGATGTGCCCTTTTTGCAATTTGTTTCAAAAAATTCTAGATATATGAAGGAACTAATTCTCAGCATAATAACAAATACACAAAAAATACCATGCTTTCATATCACCATCTTGATAATTGCTGGAATATATGCCGATTAACCTAGAACTTATGACACTGATAAGAACAAGTACAAGAAAATGATGAAAAGACGAACTGACAGTTTCAGTTTGTGTCAGACCTCCTTTTGGACCATTGCTATTTATGACGTCCCTTGATAACTTGCATGCCATGAATGTATTGAGCCAAATGGCAGCCCAAAGTAGAGAGTTGATTGCATCATTTTATAATAGAGTATCGCTGTTAACATATGCTCAATCTGGATGCATACAAGCATGAACAATAAGTTTGTTGATTTCTTTGGACTAGGTATAAAATTGAGGTCATCTTTCAAAGTTACAAATGGAAACAGAAAGAAAATAGATAAAGCAATCGTCATGTGAATAAAATTTCTAAAACAAAGATAACATGAATTGAAATCAAAGGACTGTTTCAGAAAGAAAGTTAACCAAAATGACATTTTCATGCATGCATTGCGATCAAACTAAAAACATGCATTCAATGACAAAAAGTTGCGCTACAAATAAAAAAGAAATAAGAAATTAACTTACAATTGGAAACTTTTCATCACAATTTATTAGTAATTTTGGTTTATCACAAGAAGAAATAAGTTGAAGCATGCACCTGCAAAAGTATGTCCCTTCCACCTCTTAAAGCTCCATCTACAAGACAAAGATCTCGGTTAAATAGACATCAAAATATCAGTATACATGCATCTCTCTCTCTTTCTCTCTCATATTTTTGAATATATGCAAACACACATACTCATGGATATGTGAGGTTTTTTAAATAATCAGAAAATGCTAGAAAACTAATATTTTTTATTTCTAAACATGACATGTCCAATGATCATACATGTCAGTTTATGTGCATTAGCATTATGAAGATCCACTGTTCTTCTGCTGAGTAGAATGTTCACTTCAATGAATGGTACAATTTAAAGTGAATTATGTATATGCCTAAAAACAATCAAATAGGAGATTCCGTCTAGATAGTCAAGATTATGAAACTAAGGCAACAGAGAAGGATTTATTGGATAAGGAGCAGTGAGGAGACAAAGAAGTACCTTCTAGAGATCCCATCCAGGCAGACCTTTCATTTGATACCTGCATCAAAGGGACATGTAAGCAAAGCAGCTCGTGTTGATACAGACATTCATTTTAATTAAGGCCTCCAGTACTCAATGATCTGCCAAGGCTACATATCAGCTCTGACAGTCAGCACTTTAATTATGCAAACCGCTTTTAGTTTAAATGGGTTAGTTCTACTGTTTCAGGTCATTTGCCTAAGGATTAGATTTTCAATAAATTTCAATCCAATCAAAGCCAGTTTACCCTTCCCACTACTAGAAATTCATGAAAGTTCAATTTATTCGACAGTAAAGAGCTTTCAGAAAGAAAAAATATGAAAGAAGGACGAAAATGGAAATAGACAATACGTGAAGTAGCATAAATTCTTACATCATTCAACGAGCCCATGTCTTAAGAAAGATTTTCAGTTCAAAGTCCCCTTCAAGATGAAAGCAGGCTTAGCCTCTGCACAGGATGAGCAATTGCCATTGCATATGAGTTGACGTATGAAGAAAGAAAAGAGCATAGCCCCCAAGAAAATTAACATACACAAGTTGCAGAATTGAAGTCCCAATACCGACTATAGCAGAAAATAAATACTTAACCAGAGAATTATTTGCAGAATCATAAGTCCCTGAAAACTGAAAAGGATATAGCCGAAGGCCTTATTCAATTTCATCAATGACAAAAAATATCTCTTATATCACCATGCAAACCAAAGATCATGGAAGAACCAGACTAGCGAAACAGATAGCCTTCTTAACAGCATACCACTCTAATCTGCTCAATTAATTTCACAAAAGAGGGTGGTTAGCTTTCGGTATCCTCTATGCAGAATCAAATACAGTAACATGAAAACCACATGAAGAAGTCTGACACCATTGACTCTTCCAGCACGCAACAATCTTCTGGTACTCCTTTCAATTCTAAAATAGATGGATACCAGCTTCTGCCTGGCAAAAGGTTCCAAACCGTCACGTGCTCTCAGACACACACACATCATCTTCAACTCAATAAATCCATTAGTTCTCCAACAGAGGAACAGATCGATATAGGGCAACGAAACAAGTACAAACAAAACGATGATAAAAGAAAGCATACCAACCTCAGTCCAAGATGCAAATAACAGAGACAGATATCAAAATTCAAAAATCAGTTTGTCCCTCATAGCAAGAAAAACTCCACCCGATAATCAAAGTCGGGAGAAAGAAAAAAGACGACTCAAAGATCAATGGAATAGCCAAATGACAAAGCCATACCAGGCAATCACCACATTCACAAGCAAGCGACGGAGAGCTTCCTTCTGCTTCTTCAGGTAATAACCAACAAGCCCAACGTCGAGATGATCCTGCAGTTTCTTTGGCGCGAAAAGCCGCCTTTTAAAACGAGCAAAAGGAGAAGGGGGGGGGGGGTGAGAGAGGAAGGGGAGGGGAGGGGATTCCGTGATTCCCTCCAGGCATGGGGCCGACGCATCTACCTATCCATCCTTTACAGCTGACCACACCGCCCTTCCTTTTCTACAGAGGTAAGGTACCTCGTTGGTGGCGGTCGTGCGCAGAGACGAAAGCAGAAAGCAACAAGCGGAGCAACAAAACCGCTATCTGTCAACACAAATTGTGCAAGGGAATCAAATGTTGTCCATAGGCTGATCGATAATGAGGAAAAGAGCGATTCAAAAGCTATCACTTCCTCACGATTCACGATTTTGGAAGAAGGAATCCATTTGCGCGGTGAACGATCAAAGGTCCTTCTGTTCGTCCCCCACAACTGGATATATTCTTGATTGATGCCGTTTGATGGCGACATAATCGTCGACTATCGGACGAGTCAAACCAAACGCACATCTCTTGAGGGCCTGAGGCAAAGTAAAATATACACGAGAGAATCATATTCCATATGAAGTTTTCACGTCGTTTGGAATTGATGCAGACGGCCGGCAAAAGGAGACGAACCGACAATGTCTCGTCAGTGGTAGAGCGTTGTAGAAATTCACAATTCTTATGGAGCACGACATACAATAAATAATTGTACTAAAGAAAATTCCAACTGCCCACGCCACTTATATGCAGCTCCGCTACTGGGTCTCATGGTGAAGGCATTATTCATGAACTACTTACCACGATCCGACCTCCATCACTGAGAGCGAGTTTGCTCATTTTCTTTGGTTTAACGTATGTTTGGAAATTTGCGTGTTATCGAGGAAGATGGAGAGAAAGAGAACGAGAGAGATAGGATATTAACAAGGTCGTTATTTAGGCACCACAAACCATTCTAAAGAAAAGCTACGAACTATTTGTTGTATATAAGCCGTTACTAATACCTTCGTAGACATTGTTTTTAGCAGCGGACGTTTTATTTCTATCTGTCAACAACAGCAGGACAAGCATTCGTTAAAAAATTTAAAAATTTTTAAGGGTCTTCAATATGTAAATGAAACAAAAATTACCCTGAAATGTTAATATGAAAATAAGTATTTTGGGTATGTGTGCAACTACCCACACAGTGTTCATGCATTTCTATGCCTTTACCATAAACCGTCACTAAAGAAGTTACAAACTATTGCTGCACGATAAACTATTGCTCATACTCTTCGAGAGAGTTTTTTTAGTGACAGACTTTTAAGTTTTAACCTCCAACTACACGCATATAGTTAACAAATTTTCAATTGGATATGTCGCAACGATCCAGATCTCATGGGGCTGTCCTGTATAAGGTCCGGTAGTGGGTGCTCATTGATTATTATTATTGTTTGAGTTTTCTTCTAAAAATTGAGCAATTATTCTTATTTGCTCAAAATTTTTTATTTACTAAATTTTTTCTTGCTGCATCAGCTGCATAACCAAAATATTGAATTTTAAACCTTCTTCAACTAACGGGGTTAATCATCGATACCCGATTGCTTTAAGGGCATGTCAATTTAAAAATTAAAAGAAAAACACCTAATATTTGATCAAATAAAAAAATATTGCTCAATTTTTAAAAGGCAACAAATAAACACTCACAAATTTTTTAAAAGCTGTATACTAATAAAAAGCATTATTTTTTTTACATAAATGCCTTTCATAAAGAACCAGTCGTTCTTCGGCAAATGAAAGATATTATTGTTTACAACAGGATATATTTGTTTGACTTTATATCAAAAACTAATACCTTTTGTCAATAGGCGACTCTTTGAGAACCTATTCCAAGAGCTGAACCCTTATGTGTTAATTTTCACAAAATTGAGCATGGATTTATTATCTACCGAAAAGGTAAGCGCCATTTTCTTTTTTTTCTGAAAAAAAACTAAAAATGTTGATATTTTTTCGATTTCAAGTTCATATTAATGCAAAAAATGCAGTTTGTTGTTTCTGACTTCAACTGACTATAAATCTTTACTCAAGAAGCTCTTTTATCATCTTCCCAAGGAACTTAAGTTTTTTTTTTTTAACTACATTTTCGGAGCCATAAATTTATTGCACGGCTTATGAAAAACCAAATAACTAAGCACATTTTTATTTGTGAGCATAATCTAAATATTGCCTCGGCAAATCGTTATATTGTTTGAATTTATTCTAGAATAAACAAGCAGACATGCATAAAGATGCTGATTGTCCAAATATTTCTTTTCAAAACCCTTTTCAACAAAGTCAGAAAAGTTTGATGTACCAGTGATGGCCTGCCTTTAGTCGTCCTGGCTTTAGCAAATAAAAAGTTTATTCCTTTTTACCGCACTAAAATCATAGTTGTTATTTTTTCACTTGTAACATGAAATTAAATTGCGAATGTGCCTGTTTCAAAATAAACTTTCAATGACGATACACTGCAACGTCATCATTGCTTTTACCAATATTTGCTACACTTTTTTTCTAAACTAAGGATGGACAATAGGCCAGGTTCATGACAAATAATTGAGTATTCAGCCCGTTATGGGCCGGGCTTAGACTGGTTATTTGACATTCACCAGGTACATGACAAGTAGTTGAGTATTCAGCTCGTGATGGGTCGCGCTTAGGCTTGTTATTTGACATTCACTGAGTACATGACAAGTAGTTGAGTATTTAGTCCACGATGAGCCGGCCTTAAGCTGGTTATTTGACATTCGCCGAGTACATGACAAGTAGTTGAGTATTCAGCTCGTGATGCGCCGGGCTTAGGCTGGTTATTTGATATTCGCCAAGTACATGACAAGTAGTTGAGTATTCATCCCGTGATGGGCCGAGCTTGAGCTGGTTATTTAACATTCGTAGGGTAATAACAAGTAGTTGAGTACTATCTTGTGATGGGCCGGGCTTAAGCTGGTTATTTTTGACATTCAGGTCAACTTGATAAAAAAATTTGCAGAGCTCAACTAGCCGAAT